>NW_006799974.1:2431242-2456015 GCF_000485575.1 Poecilia formosa
TATATATATATATATATATTGAAATCAACTGCTTTGTGTTAAGATGCTTACATATAATTTTTTCTTTTAAATAATTAGATAAGTAAAAAAAAGAAAAAAGAAAAAAAGAAATCAAACTTCATTTCCATTTTCACAGCCAATTTAATAAAATTCCTGAAATTTTGCGTAAGCTTTTGGTTTGGTGTGACGCCACAGAATTAGTAATGTTCTTTCATTCACAAGGCTTTCAAGAAGCACCACTTGCTATATTCATTCATTCATTCATTCATTCATTCATTCATTCATTATGTTACTGACAAGTTTCCTGCCCTCATTAAGTAAGTGTAAATGAAAGTGTGCACCACCCACCTGTCCAGGCTGGTCTCGGTCTGGGGACAGTGAATGCAGCATCTGTGTACTCCCTGTAAATGGCCTTGATGTATTTTTGAGGAATGGTTTTGAGGTTTCCTCTGGAGAAAATTAAGGAATAGTTAGCCATAAGACAAACTTAGGGTCAAAGCACTGCACTACACTTTTCTCTGATCATCTAGATCAAGCAACAGCGTCTGAACTGCTTACCTTTGCTCGGATGCGCGGCCCCCATCGTCCAGGTGGATGTAGTCCCACCCGATCTCCACCACTGCTATGAAGTATTCCCTAACAGCGCCCTGTTGGACCTCCCTGGCGGAGCAGCAGAGGAGGAGCGGCAGCAGGAGCAGCAGCGGTGTCCTCATCCCTTCTGTGTGCGCACCTGTTAGCTCCACTTCAGTGTCCCGGTGTGAAACACCAACCAGGCTCTGCTGCGCCTCCTCTGGGCTCCGATATTTAAGGGAGGAGGGAGAAGAGGAAGGTCAAGAAGACGGTGAAGGGAGAGCACGTGGGGGCGGAGAGGCGCGCGTGGGCAGTCGTGACATCACACAAGTTTTTCTGGAAGATGAGTTTGTCTTGGAGACGCCATGGTAATAAAACTCACTTGTAGCTGCACTCTGTCCTTTAAAATCACTGGGTCATAGCTTTAGGTCATCATTGTAAAGGTTTAACAATTTAAAAGAAGTTAGATATGAACAACTAAAAAGCTATTTATGAAATAAAACATAAATGTGTATTTATCTATTTACGAAGTTATTTATCCACTCAGAAAAAAAGGGTTCACATTAAAATGTTAATGTTAACTGAGTTTTTTTTAAAATTATAAATAAATATAATTGAAATTAGGCAGAAAAAGAGACGTCATAATAGGCAGCAACATTAAAATAAGTTGATCTCTTTCAGGACTCCATTTGAGCATCTTTGACCGTTCAAAACATGGCTCACATACATTAACCTGAGACTTTTTAAAAACAAACTTTGACATTAAAGACGTCTCCAAATAAATCTAAAAACACATTTTCAGTAGAAGTGTGAAAAGTGCAGTACATAGACTGGGTTAGAACTATTTTAAAATGTCTGTTTATTTGGGAAACCTTTATGTTTCATGTAAAACAAAGGCCTAATGGTGTAAAGGAGGATTTTATGCAGTGAAAACATTGTTTCTGACATCTTGGATGGATCCGCAATTACAGTGATGAGAAGTATGGATGCCATGCAGTGGGTAGCAATCACAATCCATAAAGAAGTAATGTTTTAATTTGTGTTTTAAGATGCAGAAAAGTCATGTAAAATTAATTGTTAACTAACAATAGCTTAATAAAGCTTTATAGCAGTTTTGAATCTCTGCCTGGCTTTAAAACTATATCAAACTATTAACTTGGCGACTAAAGTGACTCATTTTTAATCAAACTGGACGGATCAATACACATATAAACCACAAAACATTGTTCTTTTGGCATAGTTTTAGTTTTTATGCCTTTGTGAATTTTGCATAACAGCCAAAGAAAAAAAAAATGATTTTTTTGTGGAAGCTGCTCTCATCTACGGCGCTTCCTCATTAGGACGTGAGAGAAAAATATTTTACTACATAGCTTTGCTGCCACCCTGTGGCAAAACTACACTACTACAGCCCTCCCCAAACCATTTTTTTCAACAGGCACTGCGCTGCAAAATAACACACAATAAAATAAAAATAGAGACAGAGCACAATAAATGGTTTCAATATTTACTTCAAACACAAAACTTTTGTCTTTTTGACACATAAAAACAAATTCTTCCATCTCAATAACAGAGCTCCATGACAAATGCATGTATCAGGTGGTAAAAGTATATGTAAAACAAATAGGCCAAACACAAACATTAAAATATGGCATGCAGTTTTAGATAAAAAAGAAAAACATTTTTACAGTAGATGGGCACTGAACAGAGACTCCACAATATTTAAAGTAACGTTTCCACAGGTTGCAGTTAAATAAGTAATACAATTGTACACAAAAAGTCAATAACTAAAAGAAAGTAGACTTTAATCCGTCAAGAACAACAGACATTAAACTGCAGTGATTTTTACAAGAGAGCATTTTATGTAATTTGTCCTTGCTTTCAACAGAAATATTTCCATCAGAGAGGTTCCCTATGAATGTCTACTAAGAAACATGTTGCAGTTTTAGTAATCCGCATCGTATACTGACTGTGTTTAAATGCTACAATGTATAACTCTGTATGACCACTTTTAGTTTTGACAAGGAATAGCATCATTTTAATAAGCTTATGCAGTAACACAGCCTTCTGTCCCTCCCGTGTTGAATGGTTACGGAGTTGGAGAAGCGTGCAACGTCTATCGGAACAAATCCCTAAATACGTCATGTAGTTTAGATTCTGAACTCTGTGGTTTTTCACTCACATGCAAGACACTGTCTAACCCATTCGGTGGATTCGGGAATCTTCAAACGAGCTGATGCCATGAGGTAAGAAAACAAATGGTACGAAGGAAGAACCTGGGTGTTTAGAGTATTCCTTTGCAGGACACACAGGAGAACCATCTTGTGCAGGACTTCTTGGCACTCATAGTTTCAGTGAGTTAACCTCTATGATCTGCTGCAGGATGTTGTCCACGTCTGCCGTCTCTAAGCTGATACCGGCCAGGTCCAGCTGGGGCAGCAGGGCCGTGAGGAGCACCACCACGTTATTACGGATGTCGCACAGATTCTGCTGAGATGATCTGACGGGAGAAAGGACAAATCGTCATTAAAGGTTGAACTGCCAGCAATTTAAAAATCAGTTTTAAGCACAAACGGATTTGTTCAATTTAAAAGTGAGAGGTATTTTTTTTTTTTTTTTAACAGTGGTTTCCAAAATATTTAGTTAGAAACTCAAACTTCAAACTGTCATAGATTGACACAAAGTAGCACAAAATTGCGAAGCTAAAAAAAGCTCTCTTCTAAGAAAATAATAAACGTTTTAAAAAAAATGTGGCATTCTGCCTCCTTTATTTGGAAATGCCTAAATAAAATCCATTATTGTTAAATGGTCTTAGAAGTCTAATTAAGGTCTCTGGTTTGTTAGACGCCATTAATGAAAACACACAAAACTGCAGGTTTTCTGGGTTATGGCTACCATGGCTCTGAAAACGACCCAATTTGGTACACAATGTAAGATCCCAGAAAACACAAACATGAAGAAGGAGAATTGTCCATGTCTATCTTGAGCCTAATGCGTGTATGTGTGTGTGTGTGTGTGTGTGTGTGTGTGTGTGTGCGTGTGTGTGTGTGCGTTTATTTGTAATACCTTGTGGGGACGATTTTCCTGACATATACTACATTGTGGGGACCAATTGCTCCTTGTGGGGACCGGAGCCTGGTCCCCACGAGGGGAAACCCTGTTTTTGGGTCAGGGGTCAGATTTAGGGCTAAGGTATGAATTGAGTTTTGGTTGGTTAGGGTTAGGAAAAGGGTAAAGGTAAGGTTTAGGCTGTAGAAATGAATGGAAGTCAATGGAAATTCCCCACAAAGATAGCAACACAAACGTGTGTGTGTGTGTGTGAGTGAGTTATTGCGCTGTCTGAATATCTTAAATACTTACCTGCTGTCGTCACAGGAGTCACCGTCACTCACTCTCACTCTGCTCTGACCTTCACTCCTCTCCTTCCTCGGTCTGCTCTCCAGTGCTGCAGCCACGTCCGGCACTGAGGTGGAGCACTGCTGGACACAGAGCATTTACAGGTTGCTGCACGAGACTTCCAGGTTCCAGTTTTTATACTTTCCAAATTAGCTTTTTAATTGACGTTACTTTTCTTCTTCTCTAAATTTGAAAAACAGATTTTCTGCAGTCAAATTACAGCATAAGCACAAGGAAAATGTCTTTCCTTTAGATATGCTAGTGATACTGCATTGCTTAAGTGGGTTTGCTCAGCCATTCCTAAACAACAAAAGTGTAAATCAAAGGAATGACATGTTCAAAGAATAACTTGAGCACACCAAACTGACTACATAGATAAAATTGTAAACCTCAGCCATGACTGTTTGGCAGCCGACGTCCTTGCTGGTAATGGATGCTGTCGGTCTCCCCGTCCCTTCTTTCTCAACAACGCCATTGGCTGTCGTCATGGTGCCTTGCGTTGTTTTGGAGACCTCCAGCCCGAGAAGGCTCCGTAGTCGCTCAGCTTCCTTCTCCAACGCGGCCAGCTTCTGCACTTTAGCTTCCCGCTCGCCCAGCTCTGGAGGCAGCGCCTTGCTCTGCGGCCGCTCCGTCCTCAGTGGGGACACCATCACAGTCTGGGTGGCCAGCGGCGAGTAGGTCCAGGTGTTGGACGGGGTTTGCTGCAAAGCGTTTGACTTCTCCACTTGGCTGTTGTTGTCCTTTTTGAATGCGTTCGTTTGTTTCCTAGTAGGAAAATCCTCCGTGGGTTTTCCCGACTGCTCCGGCCTCCAGCGCTTTTTCGACATGTAGGTAAAAATAGGTCCAGACTTTCTTTTGCGACTAAACATAAAGAAAATTCAGTTACTGTTGCTGTGTTTGTAAATTTATACACACATTTGATCTTTTCTTCAAACTCAACCTGAGCACTGTTCATAAACTTACTTTTAATTACACAACTTAACATGTTTTTTCATGAACAACAGCACCCCCTTGTGGTGATTCAGATTTCCCACCTGAAAGTGTCTGTGTGCTCCTCTTCCTTCTCCGCTGTCTCCTTCTTTTTCTCGTCCTCCTTGTCTTCAAGCCTCTGATCATTTTCCTCTTCTCTATGTTCAATCTTCTGTTTAATGACCGGATCTCTTCCAGAAGCCTTCTCTTGGGAGTGTGTTTCCGACTTTGTATCATTTGTGTGAGTGTCTTTATGCAAATCCGCCTCGTCCTGTTCCAGTCTCTGTTCATGCGTACTGTGTTCAGGTCTGTGTTTGGACGGGGAGTAGGGCTGCTCTGATGAAATACTTTCATCCTTCGCCTCTTGTTCCTCCGAGTGCCACGCCTGCAACACAACCAGGTGCGCTCATAAAACCTTACCAATGCAGTTTGGTAAAAACTGTTGCTAAAAATATCACGTACCTCTTGTGATTTTTCTCGTTTTCTGCTTTTGGAGTGCTCTCTGGAAGGAAACAAAAGCACAGTGAGACACTGGGAGTTTATACATCATGGTTAGATGCAAACAGAGATGCTCACAAGTCAATTTTCCCAAGAGTCTGAAATAAGCTTTTTCTTATCAAGTTTAGTTTGCTTGCAACACAGAATTGCTATAGGTTGGGAATTCAGATCCTTCCCTTGTCCTTAGTAGTGCTGTAGTCAAGACCACTTAACGTCTGTTTTGGTCTTCAAAGATTTGTTTCAGCATGCAAATAGTTATGAGGAGCAGCAAATTAACCTGAAAATTAAATTGAAGTCTAATATTTATCCTATTAGAAACCTAAATAGACATTTTTGTTCAAAGAAAGTAATGGCAAAATATGATCACCTTTTAATGTCAGATTTCTGTAAACAAAGTGCTTCTCATCTCGTCTTTATGATGATTTACTTAACGCCTTTTGTTGCTCACACAATGCAGGTAATGATTTATTAATGAAGAGAAACAAACCTGTCCAAACAAACATGAAGAGTGAGTCAGAACGCGGTGAGTGAACGCAGAAGAATGTTTAAACTTCAGCATGAATAGAACAGGAATTGCTTTCGGTAAGTCAGAAATCTCTCCAAATAATGCCACTAACTAAGAATCGCATCGCATGCAGGTAAGCTTAAAATGATACACACGACTGGCAGATTCTCACTTATTTTTACGTTAATTCAAACATGACGTTTTAACAGAAATAAGTTGAAAGCTTTATTGCCATTCTGCTTGTTTATTTATCTTTATGAAGAGAATCTTGGCAACATTAAGTTGGAGAGGAAAGAAATCTAACTTTAATATTTTCTCATTTTAAGGCACATTTTAGTTTTACTTTGAGTCTCAAGTTACTGAGAGTTTGTGGCTTTAGACCGGTGGGCTATTTATTTCTCTCATTCTGCAGTCTTGTAGTTCAGACGCATAGCAGATCATTAATGGACGAACTCTGTCCAGCTTTGCTTATGAGGAAATGCCCTGAAACTCCCCATTAACCTGCTGCTGCTGCACTAACCACTTCTTGACACTAAATCTGTCAAAACACGTTCTGCTCTTTGACAGATTTAGAGACGTTTTCTTTTTTAGTGTTCCCAGTAATTTCCAAACAAATGAAGCTGAAGTCTAGAGTAAAAAAACAAAACAACAAACTTCCTGATAATGACTTGCATTAAATTTGCACTCTTTCTTCCGACTCTCTAAGCATTTGCATCTTCCTTAATCTTTCTGTTCATGTTCACCATTTAAGATACTTTGTAAATCGAAGCCAGTAAAATTTTTTACTACATCTTTAGGATTTAAATAGCTGCAGTTATAAAATTATTCATTTTTTTCATGATAATTGCTGCTGTGGTTTAAAGTGCTTCTTAAATAAATAATAGGAGTTACGCACGTTGAAGTAAGGCTCCTACATGTTTCCCTTTGCTTACAGGACAGAAATATCCAGAATAGTAGAAAGGTTAAGTATTTAGGACAATAGCTGGTGTTCAAGTCTTTGTTGTTAAAGCAAGATAATAAATGAAACCTTTACTTATTAACCTTAATAGTTAAAATATTATTTTGGAAATAGTAGGTGATTTAAGGGTTTTGCATATAAAATAATTTAATCTTGTTTTTAACACTATCTTTCATCCTGTGGGTGGGAAATTCACACCAGGTCAACTTTACAGTCGTTATGTTGAGACACTGCTCGGCAGTTTCTCAGCTCTAATAAAAACCCTGATATTGTAAGAATCATGTGACACCACTGCTGATTCCCTCCAATTAAAGGCAAAAAAAAAAAAAAAAGCTGCAATTTTTTTCTGTATCTAAAAAGTGAAACGCAGCTCAAATTGTGTGAATGTGCTAAATGATGCAGAGATTTCTCTGAGCGTAAAAGACTGCTGCCATATTTTCTCACCGTCCTGACAGGAGGCTCCATCTGCAGAAAGTGCAGATCAGGACGTGCAGGCAAACCGAGCTGGCAAGAGACAGCCTGCCTGGTACCTCCGACTTACATGGCTGCAAGGCATCCATTCCTGTTCTCATTAAGGAACCTTAGCAACTTTCACCTTGTAATGGAAGAATTAACTTTTGACTTTGTGTTTCTTTTTATTTTTTTCCACGCCTGTGATAGTTAATCATTATGTAAAACAACACCTTTGTTGGTATCTAAGGTATCAAACAAAGGGCTGTAACTTGGAGCCTTGCTCCAACGGAGATATAGATTTGTCCTAAAAGTCTACAGATTTGCTATTTCTGATGAGATAAAAATAAGAAATACCTCAATATAACACAAATCTCAAATGACTTGCACTTCAAACCACATCATTCTGCTCTGTTCTGTTCTGAAGTAAAATGTTTAGTTGGATCAAAGTCAGCAAAGGCAGGATAAGGCATGATCATTTTTTATTTGCTTTCTAAATGATCCTAATCCTGCCTGGGGTTTCAAGGTGCAAGAACGTAAACATTCAGTAAACAACGCTCTAGCATTGCTTTTCTGTGCTTCTCATACTGTGGCACACATGACTTAATCTCAAGCAAAGCAAGAGAGACAGATTTATTAAAACATGACCAAAGTTGGGTAATTTTCAGCACACAAACTCAAAAATCCAATCTGTTATCGGACGGTGAACGCACCATCCCTAAGCCCCATAGCGATACTTCTCTGTGTGAATTTGTTAGACAGGGAAAAGACTAACTAGTAGTTAGTTATTTTCTAATGTTAGTAAAGTGTATAAAACTGAAGTCAGAGGAAACTCAGACGTAAAAGGTAATTTGAAGGAAAACGTCATCTTCTGAGATGCCTTCAGTACATACATATTACAGCAAAAATTATTCTGATTTAAATATTTGAGTTTTCAACCTGTGTTTTATGAAACATGCAAGATTTGAGAACGTCCTTTTCCCTCTTGTTGTTAAGAGAAATGACCAAAAAGAGATCTAAGCTAGAGTATGATAAATGTGTCATGAAGGTAAAAGTATGCCATGCTCAACACGGCCGTAAGCCACTTTCTAGGAAATGCTAAATTACCTTTAGTCAGTTCAGCCAAATGGAATAAATTTTGGCAGAACCGTGAGGCATGTGTAAACATTTTGATGTGGAGTTTCGACTCCACGGACGAAACTAATTTTCAAGAAGGAAACAAGGGATCTAGCTCTGGAATCTGACCTCAGGAAACAGGCTGAAACACAGTCTGAGCATGCTGGGTCTGTCCTGTTATCTTATCGGGTTTCTCACACCACTCCGTGACCTCCTGAGCCCCACGCACCTCCAAATATGGTCAGTTCTGGTCATCTCACTTCCTCAAGCTAAATGCTGAGGCTGAAAAGTATCAGGCCACAAAACCGCTACAGTGTGTTACAGCGGCAAAGCGCATTTCCAATCCACACTTCGTAACCTATGCTTCTTATGCATGTATGCTGAAATTGAAACACTTTTGGAAGGAAAGCCCCAAACACGCGGAAAGAATGAATAAATCACAGTCTGCATTTCATTTAAAGCAGATTAGTCATTTTAAAACCCACTGTTGTGGACGAAATATACTTTTTTGCAGCATTCCCACTAAAACAGGAAGTTACTACCGTATACGGAGGATGACCGCGTGTCCTCTATGACGTCATGTTTTAGGTTATCCCCTTCTGTTGCTATAAGTGGAATATGATCTGTTGTCGGGACCAAACATGCTTTTTAAGCAGTAATATATCCAAGAGAATTAGAGCTACAAACTCTGTTTATGCAGCAAACACAGGTGAGCTCAGTGGATGTCAGGATGAGTTTTTGCTGGTTGAACACTGCGTTACGCATCAACACTAGATTATTTTCTTCATAATGTAACATTGTGGCTCTCTGACAACCTTTGGCAGCGAAAAAAGTAAAAATGTTTGCCTTTTAGAGCTACTAAAACTGGTTTGTGTAATTCTGTGGAAAGGGTTAGGACAGAAATATTCACTCCACCACTTGCGTATTGTGTATGGAAAACTCACTGAGTCACACTTCAGTCAAATCTGACAGTGGGAAAAAAAAAAAATATGCTTTTCTGATTATTAGATACATGTTCTGTCACATGGAGAGCCCAGCCTTCACTTTTAAGGGCCAGAAACCGAAAAATGGAAACCACAAGGTGGCAGACACATGCACGCGGGCGCACAGGAAGACAAGTGTGTGAGAGGGTCTTGTGAAAAAGGAATTTACAGTTTCTTGTGGCTTTTCTGGTAGCTGGGTGTTAACTGTTCCCCGCTCTCCTCAGCTTCCTCTGGCGATGAGCAGCTTCTGCAAAACCATGAGGCCCAACACAACATCAGTCACTGCTAAAATACAGGTTGGCTGAATGTCACCAAAAAAAACAAACAAAAAAACAAACAAACACTGGCAGCTAAAACATCACATGAAAAGCAGCAGAAGTTGCATTCACTTTTTTATGTTAAGTGGGTAAAAAGAAAACAAAAAATGTCTAATAAAAGTGAATATTCCTGCTGGAAGACATGTAAAAATGCTCCACCTGTAACGTGGATTGGGATTCTGGCTGCAGCTCCAGTTTTCTGGCATGACCTTGTAATGACACGGTGGGACACTTCGCCATTTCAGACACTCCTCGCACTGTAGCCACACAGGACCCCTGCAAAGACAAGCAAAGCTGGTGGTTAGCAGAAGATTTTATAAGATTACTATGATTATAAATATTACAGCTCAGTATTATGGTTGAACAGCCACAAAGTCTTTTTCCAGTGTATATTATAGTCTTAAACCGGATCTTTCATCCTTCGTTTTCAAGGAGATACTTGAAGGTTTTGGGACAAAACTGACCAGGATGGATTCAGCCAATGGATGGATAGATGGAGACACTTTCAAGAGTCACCACTTATTTAAGGTCATTTAAAGTTTTCCATGAACAATATACCTCAATCTCCATTTGGGAAATTGAGGATATAGGTTGAAAAAGAACATTTTTCATTTGCTTATTTACCGTTTCGTGCTTCATTTATGATGATTAATATTTTAGAGGAAATTCTGAACTCAGAAGGAAGACAGTGTGATGAATATAAAACATGTTCTCTCTTGTTTCAACTCATTAACATGGAATCAGAAATCTGTAGGAGTTGTGAATGAGAGGCTTTGTCTAGTTTAGTAAATAAGGCAAAGGAAGTTAATTTGCATAGCATCACTCCTGCACAAGCCAATGCGTAGAGCTTTGGAGTGGGTCAGAGGAAAAACATTAAAAATAACTTAGCTTAAAAAAGATCTCTGTACGCCAAACATTTAAAAGCGTTGACTTACGTCACGTAGTTTGTTCTCAAACTGGCAAGTTATGTCACTGATCAGTTAATTCTCAGATTCTTTGATTGAAGCACAAAAATGTCTAAAAACACTGATTTAAAGGAAGCAACCATTTCTGCACTTCTCAGGTTTTCAGAGAGTTTTCTCCAGAACGGAAGGAGCATTAAAGCTAAATGCCTCATTGTCCTGGAAACCATGAGTAGGTCTTTAAAGACCAGAAGGGTCAAAATGGTTCACGCTTGACAAGCAACTTGCCGATCTTTGCCCAAGACCTTTCAGTGCTTTTTAGACCAATAGCAGCATTTATCCTTTATCGAAAATGGCAGTTAGTCTGGAGTAACATGATCCAGTTTCCTGTTAGTCAGGACTCTGGCAGCACAATTTTGGGTGAACTGCAGCTTCCTGGTTGACAAGCTTGCACTAGTTTTCTGTCTCATTTTGACAGAAAAACCAAAAGGTAACAATCAGCCGGTCCAGTCAAGCCAATTCTGTAACTTTTTTAAATGCTGCGGCTTAAACGACAAATGCAACTCAATGAAAAATGGGAAGAAAATTAATCAAAAGTCTGAATAATGTCTGCTTGAGGAGGCAATAAGATAAAAATAATAATGGAGTGAGAAGAGAGCCTTGAGCGTTGATGAGTACAGAGCCCACAGGGGTTGTCAGCACTGACGTGATAAAAATGAGATCAGACATATTTCCATCTGCTACACAGAAGAGGTAAACCAAAAACTCACACGTCCGCCTCCTCTTGGTCTTCGCTGTCTTCTTTATCTAGAGCCTGAAACTCTCGCTCCCTGGCCCTCTTCTCTGTCACCTCCCTCCAGTAGTCATTAAGTTTAAGACCCAGAGCGCCAAGGGTGAGTCTTGACAGCAGAAAGAAAACAAAGTCTTTATCATTTTTTCCCCTAATTTGCTAAAGAGCAGGTAAGGGAGGCTAAGCTTTGTCGTGAGGTACCTGTACTCTTTAGTGTACTCAAAGTCCTGCTTGTTGTGAGCAGGTTTGAGAAAATTACACTCAATGATGCCGATCACCCCGATGCCTACCCTTTGACCTGAGGCCTGCAAAAAAAAAAAACAAAAAAAAAAACAAAACAATAACAATGAGGTAGATTAATACTTAGCACAACATAACATCCATCCATCCATTCATAACATGTCAAGTATATAAAGTATTATCATTTTTGTCACCTTTAGCTGGCAGCCCACTTTCTCATAGGCCTTAATGAGTCGGTTCCTGTGGTACATCATGATGCCATAGTGCTCCTTCTTCTTAGGGTTCACGCCGAAAGTCACCTTCACTTTCTCTTTCTGATGAGCAGCAGTCAGGGAGAAACGGCGCTACACATGGGCACGCTTCACATTTTTTAAAATAAAAAACAAAAACATGATTAAACTCACATATCTTTGCTCACTAAGTAGATGTAAGGCAACGCAGAAGCCAAATAATGACTGGCATTTTTGATAATATAACTTGAGGGAGATTTTTTAATGGCTCTTTCCATTATTTAAAGTATTTTTATCTTCTGTGCATTCACTGTTTGAAAGCAGCTAACCCAAACTCAGTGCTTCATTAAAATTGATCAGTCTGGATTATTAACTTTCTAACACTTTTCAGTCCCTTCGTATTGAATAGAGAACATTCAGTAAAATCATTACTGAAGGAAAATATCCCATTATTAAGGCAACAATTGTGAGTTCCATCAATTTCAATAATAACAATAATGTTTTTAATCTAAGCCTTTTTTTAAAATGAAAATGTTCCCTTTTCAGCTGTAGCAGTTCATTTTGTAATCCATGATTCCCTGTTAATAAATATAAATGACGTGATTCAACATGTGAAGCCAAGAGCTTCCGACTTCTGCTTAGTTTGAGAATATATATGCAGATAACACAAGGATACGCTAAACTGAGGCTTGTAGACGTCATGTTCGATGTGAGTCAGACTCTTGGACACCAACTTGGCCAGGACTTTCTTCCCTCGTAGAATGACCTGCGTCCGTGGCTTCAGGTACAAGATACTGAGGTAGGCCTGAGAAAAACAAGCAAGCAAAGAGAAAATGCAAATACTGACGTATTTTAAATTATTATTATTTTTTTATTTATATTTTTTGGGGTGACAAGTTGTCTTGGTTGAGAGTATAAAAAAAAAAAACCCAAATTTTTTAACAAACTTTAAAGTTGTTTCACAAATCTGAAATCCAGCACGCTTCTTACAATTTAAAACAGGTAAAACAGAGATGTAGTCAAATCCTCCAGGCTGCTTCAAAAGGGAACTGGGGCAGGCTTACTAGAAAACCACAGATGTCTTTGGTGGTGGAGAGGTTCTTGGTTTCTGCTTGAAACTGGAGCTCAAAAACCTACACTTACCCTTTTCCCCCTCACGTGCGTGGGGCTCACCTTGACCTGAACCACAACCACTGCACCTGTTTCAGTCTGGGCCTGCTCAGAACTCAACTCAGCTTTGTGAGCTATCCAGGGCTGTGAAGAGGCGTTTGCCCTCTGACAGATTTCTTCTGTTTCTGATTTTTTTGTCAAACTTTTGTCAAATGTTAGTGTTCATTTTCATAGGAAACCCCCGCCATCAAAACCAGGTTGGCCCATGAAGCCTGCTCCACAATACCAGTCCAAACAACTACTGGTCACCAGTTCATTGGATTTCTAACACGCCAAGCTTTAGCTCTGGTCTGATCCCAGTGCCAATTTGGTGGAAGATCAGGAAATCTAAAAGCTAAGAAATGTTTTCATCATTTGAAAACTGATTTTTTCCTGTTTTTTACGCTGCCTGCTGCAAAAACCACAAAATTTTACTAAGTATTTTTGGTCTAGTTTCTAGAGCAAATACCTTAGATAACGCTAATCTATGAGTAACTTTTCACCAAGACATAGGAGCTTGCTTTAAGTCAATAAACCTTTAATATTAGTAATAAAAAAAACACTAGTACCACTGGCACTTTTACAGACATTTTTCCCATGTTACAAGTGAAAAAGTCTGGAACTAGTAATTTTGGTATTAAGAAATTATTGACTTAAACCTGTTTCTGAATTTGTGTTTTTGCTGTGATATTTTTGTCTAATGTGAATTAGTTTCATGCTCTGAATCACTTAATGTGTACATGTTTTTCTTTGAAACATTTGAAATTGTTTTATAGTTAACACAATTTGATGCAAAGTAAGTTGTCAAGCTAACCAAGTTGGCCAGAGCTGCTTCATTGAGCCCACTTTCTGTCCACAATAAGAACTAGAGAGAGTGCTGCAAATAAACAAAGCAAAGCCAGAGCGTTTGCTAGCTGAGCAGAAACCAAAGCGTCTTAGAGAAGAGCGACCCTCAGCCCTGGCTGCTGCAGGAGAACAAAACCTGCCTACTTTAGAGTGAAAACATACGAGTAGCTAAACACAGCTGGATAGGGACGGGTTGAGTGTTACCTAGCAACCAGGCGCTATTTTTGTGAAGGCCAGAACATTCGGAAGTAAGATGAGGAAGTGCAGCAGATTGCTTCTGAAATATCTCCAGCCAAGACTCGACGATCTCCATTTATGATTTAATACATGAGCAGAGCAGCAGCTCCCTCATTTCCCTTCACTCCTGTAACTATTTTACTCTTCCAGGTTTGTAACTTTGATTCGTATTTGACGTTATTGTCAAACTGAGCTGAGCTGAAACAGGAAATTACTGTGGCAGAAGCCGAGGGGTCTTTTCAGTCAGGATGTACGTAATCCTTACACTTACTATGAGGAAGTCCACAGAATGCCGTTAAAAGCAGCCAGCTCATCCAAAAACAAGAGCTCTGATGAAAATTAGAAACAGATCATATTGCTTTAACTTCCCTTCATTGGCTCCCTGTTAAATGCAAATACAATTTAAAATTCCCCTTCTTACGTATAAAGCCCTGAATGATCAAATTTCATCACACATCAGAGAACTGATTGGTCCAGTTGTTATCTTGATCTATCTCTAGTTATGCTGCTATATGTGTAGGGTTAGGGTTACTTTCTTTTTCTTCTTCTACTCTCAACTTTGCATTATTTTCTGTTATTTCAACTGTTAAATTTATGTTTCTATGTGTTTTTTTCTCTTCATAGAAGCCAAAACTGGCTTGGTGCTCTGTGATAGCTGAGATTCTGCTGTACGTAGAATATTCAAAATTTTCAAAAATCTAAAGATTTTCAAAAATCTAGACGCAGTTTAAGTTCACTATTAGGTTAAACATGCAGCTTATTTACTTTGTTGTTTGGGAGATAGTAAGGGGAATTGAGATCATTTCTAGTAACTCTTATTTTAAGCCAAAAATGCAAGGTTGTTGAGTTATGCGCAGAAGCTTTTATCTGCTCGGTGAAATGCAGATTGTTGTGCCAAAGATTCAACAGACTTCATGGGTTTCACAGCTGTAACATGGTCAGTTTGCTCTGAAAGGACTTTTGATGTGCTCACACCACAGTAAAATAAACACAATGCTCCAACAAAGGCTAAATGAATAATTCTTAAAATAAACAAACGGTCGGCTCACCCTTAGGCTGTAATACATGTCTGGGATGTTTTGCTCCGGTCTCAGGGACCCGTTGTTCCTCAGGC
Source organism: Poecilia formosa (assembly GCF_000485575.1). Lineage (NCBI taxonomy): Eukaryota > Metazoa > Chordata > Actinopteri > Cyprinodontiformes > Poeciliidae > Poecilia > Poecilia formosa. Next base: position 2,446,510 of record NW_006799974.1, read on the forward strand.
CCTGCTTCAGCTCCTCAAAGTGAATCTCAGGCAAACGAAAGTCAGTTGAATCGGTGTCGAAGTCAATCTCAGTTTTACCATCTTTGGCTCTTCAGGGACACAAAACAAAATAAGCGTTAGAGCACGTTTTCCAGCTCTGAAGCTGCTTTAAAGGAGTAACGAAGGATTCAAGACATAAACGACAGTAAAACCAAGTTTGAATCACAGATTCAACTTTTACTTAAAACTCCCTCTAAATGTCACGCGGCCATTTTTAATCTGCGGTGCCACACGTCTGAGCACAGAGAATATGATCAGGAGGAAGTGAAAAAACATGAGAAATTTATAGAAATAATTTGATTACCATCTTTTTTTTTCAAGATATTCACAGGAAGTGGCAAAAATAAAAATAAAACACAACACTTATACTGCTTGTGCCCCAGTAAATTGAGGCTTGTGATAAAATCATTCTCTAACTTAAACAAGCCTACACACATCTGCTTCTGTCCTTATTATCAAGCATCTAACACTCAAGTGAGCCCAAATCAAAGAAAAAATTGTGACAATCAATACGAAAAAAACGACACAAAAAAGCGTCTGTTTCTGACCTGCGGATATTCCATATCAGGATCTTGGTGCCTTTTTTTGAAGGAATGGAGTTGAAGTGGGTGAGTATCTCCTCCTGGGACTTGATGATGGAGTGTTGCAAGATGGCTGCCAGGCTGGCCTCTGAGTCTTCAGTCACAACCAGAGACCGTAGCGCTGAGTTAAGGTCCGATCATGTGTTGAAGTTTACATCTAGACAGTGGTGGCTTTTGATAAAGGCAACACGGCTTCCCGCCCAGGGCAAACCTAGCTATGGGGCGCCCCGACTGAGATTTCTGTCGCAGACAGAACACAAAAGCTGTCTTGTATTAAACCATAAAATAAAATAAAAAAAATGTAAGAAAAAATTTGTTTCCCCTAAATAATTGTCACTTTTAGTTATCAGTAGCTAATAATAGCACTTTTTTAAATTCTTGCAAGAATGAGAACAGGAAGCAGGCATGTCACACATGTCACACGTACACACAGTCCGCTCTGACTACAGAAAGAGTCACAAGCTTTTTACACCAGCATCGTCACTGAGGGTTACCAAACACACCAGAAGTCTGGGATCCAACATCTGGCTCGGATCAGAACCACTGTAACCTTTCAGTCAGGATGCTGAACCCAGAGGAACGCTCTACCCATGCAGAACCTCCTGCATGGGTGGAAAAACACAATAGGATCACATTTAACCCAGCTGCTGCTGGGGCAGGTACATTCAGTGTCAAAGAGAAGCTAAATACTAAAACTATACCAACAAAACACAATTCCTAATTTTCTCAAACATAAGATTACATTTCTTCCCCCATTTTATTTTTTGGAATCCATGTTTGAAGCTGCATCTAAACAAACTTAGATCTAAGTGAAAAAGTAATTAATCACACCTACTTGTTTATTGAATCAAATGCAATCAACCAGATGTTTTTTTTTTTTTTTTTTGAAAAGCTGAGTACAATTTCACCGGCCATATCTACACCACACTGCAAAATCCGTTTGGCAGAACTTGTCTGACAATATGAAGTGGGTCCAAAAGCACATCATGTGCTGATCTAAAGTCTGACTGAGCCAAGATGATTCATGATTAAACACAGGACCTGGGGAGTGGGAGAAGTTAGTTTTTTTGTTTTTTTTTACTTGCAGGTTGTCTTGCTCTTAATGAATGAAATCATCTTGATTAAACTTTGAGGAACAGTCTGTTTTCTCAACAGTTTGTTTAGTTTAGGATTCACTTTATTATTGAACAACTAAAATGTTTGTTGTCAATTTCCGTATTCATAGACGTCAAACCTCACTTTTTCTTCCAAGGAAGAAAAAGTGAGGTTCTGGCTTTCTTATCAACTTTTCTTGAAGTAACAGACCTCGCAGTGAGACGTTTACTGTTTTCCTTCAACATAAATCTCCCTTACAGAGGGGCTACAACAGAGCTTTTGCCCAATGAGGAAGGGGAGCATGTCTATTTTTTAACAATAAGGCTCTCACTGACAACTCCTGCATGCACTGGAGCGTTGTCCTACGTAATAAAAGGCAACGTCTTCTGCATAGAAACAGACTTTTTCTGTATCAGTGTTTGAAGAAGACGTCTTCTAAAACATTTTGTTTGGATTTAGCGTGATCCACACACGGTTCATCAATCAGAGTATAACAAAATTGGAGAGTATGTTTTCGGAAATTCCTTAACCCAGTTTTGATGTTTCAACATTTTTGTCCTGTTCATATGTGGTCGGGTTTTAAACTCCCTAACCTTGTTAGGCCATGTCTCTGAGCCCTGATCACCTTGGTCACAACAGGACTGGAAGAAAATGGGTTTGTGGTGGCTTTTCTCAAATCTTTGTCAGTTCATTTACATTTTTTTTCAATGTGTCTTGTGACCCTGTTGCATATTTTTAACAGGATATTTGATGGTTCTGTGATTGCTCCCCAATATCTTTGCAACTTCAACAGTTCTGCATCCCTGTGAAACACTTCTATCAATTTTGGACTTTTCAGATCCTGTCAGGTCTAATTTTGTGGTCCGTTTAGCCCGAGGACTAGAAGCAGCCTAATTACTATGATATAAGGTGTTGATCTCTTCAGACCACAACCTCACTATACAGGTCCATACAAGCTGGTGTTGACAAATTTACATAAGTTACAAAATGATCAAATTTCTCACTTCCCTCATAACTACGCAACAGCGTGCTTTATTACAGCGCAACAGATTTACATGCAGGATGGAGGTATTTATGCTAGAGCTATCGCTGTACCTAGATGAGGACAAAACAAAACAAAAAAAAAAAGAATCACACGTATTGATACTAACAATAACCAACAAACACAGAGCGTGTTACATCTTAGGCTTTTTAAAAAGGATATTTGTCTGTTGATTGAAGGGGACTATGGGAACAATGACTGCCTGCGCTTTGATGTTTTGCAGGTAGGTCTGAGAGAGCAGTCCCACAGTCTGACAGCCGCCATTTTTGGTGAAGATGAGCGCATCCCGGCCCAGACGCATGGAGCCGGACTTGAAGCCGTTTCCATACAAGCCGATGGCCTGCTGGCTGGCTTTACCTGTGCCCTTTTCTGTGAAGCCAAAGCTGGAATGAAACGGGACGACGATACTGATGACACTCAATACGACCATGGACATGTAATACCACAATTACTGTTATAAATCAGTAATTAATGAATAGGTTATTGTTATTATTTTTTAATTGATGTTTAGATATGCTGTGGGTTCTTGTGTTTTCCACGTAAACGTCTTGTTTCAGTTCTTCTGACTCACCTGAGCATCTTGTGCAGCTTATTAGGTGTCATCCCACTGCCATTGTCCGTGAAAGTCAGACAAAGCTGATCGTCGATTTTAACTACATCTATCCAGATCTGTTTGGCACACACACCGGGGTCTGACGCATTGTCTGGAGGACGAAAAGGGAGAACATGCAAAACTTAGAAAAGAAAGAAACACACAGGAAAAGGGGAGGACTGAGATTACAGAGAAACAATTGATAAAAGAGTAACTCCTCTTGCAGATGCTGACAGAGGAGCACAGCTTTGTAACTGATTAGTTGTCCTGTAGTGTTTATAAACGGTGTTTTTGTGAAATCCTGCGAGTCTTAACCAGATGGAGTTCCTATGAGGAGCACAATCAAACAACCTGCAGAGCTAATCTGCACATGCATAAAATGTGCAGATTAACTCTGTTAAATGTTAGAATCCAGAGTGTAGCTTCCTCACATAGTAAAATCAAAAACTACTTATGCAGGTGCATCTCAATCGGAACCTCCAGATGAAAAGAAAATCTACAGATAGATTGGTCTGTTCATCCTTTTGAACTTTCGGTTGTCTTGTACAAGACTTTCGAATGACTCTTTCACATCTGATCAGGTAAGAAAAGCAGCCGCTGTGAATGTGATGTGAATATCTGTTTAAAAATCTGTTTTAGCAATCAATGATTATTTAAAGTAACGTTCTGTAATCCGCTCAAAGTCTGAGACACGAACCTCTGGCTATGTGACTCAGACATAAAAAAAAATTACCAACAGAAAGTCAGTCACAGGTTTTTTTTTTTGGCTAAACAACTATCCCCAAAAAGAGGTCAGTGTTATAATACACACTTTTTTATTTAAGCAAAATGTTTATTAAAACATTTTCTAAATTTAATATTCTCTTAAAATTCAATTTATGTGCGATTTGACCAATTTTATAATTATTTGCTTTTCAAATTTGTTGTAATATTCACCAGTCAGACAGCAGTCAAAACTGAGAACGACGATTTTCTGCCTTCTTGTAAATTTATCCACATAAACAGTTATAGTGGGCCAGATTTGGCCCTGGGGCCTTGAGTTTTACACATGAGGCTTAACAGTTTATTGAACTATGTCATTAAACGTGTCAACAGTTTAAGGATCTATGCAGCACCGTGAACACTTTGACACTTTTGAGACTGTAGTTGTTTTAAGACGGTACAAGTCTGCTCTGGTTTTGGCACAATTCAGACCAAGTATAAGGTTCTAACCTCAAGGAACAACAAATTTGGATTTATATTAAATCAATATGTCAAGAGATTTGTCTAATTCAGGTAAGATACTAACAGCTCATAAACTCTTAACCGAGCCTCAGCTCAAAAATCCTGAACTGTCCCTTTAAATGTGCGCAGATAAAACGTGGGGGATGTAGTTTTGAAGGTCAAACGTTTTCTGAGCAGTGAAAGGCAGTTCAGTACGAATACTGTACCAAATATTTACAGATTTGAGCACATCTGGACTGCAGCGGGGTTAGGTTTAACTCCATGACACTTTGCAATGTAAAGCCGTCCTATAGCTACCCGCCGGACAGTGCATTACCTAGTAATAACACACAGCAGCACTGATGCAAAATTTACAGATCTAACAGGACGTATTAACTGCAGCCCTGTCACAGTTCCTGTTAAAAGCCCTGCAGCCAAATAATGGCGGTTGGGTCTTAGCCAATGAGAGCACACAGAGTGGAGGCATGACAGCCCAGAGAGAGACGCTGTGAAGTCACGTTGCACCCCAACAGCCGCGTTTATGCTTTAAACCCCAGAAAGTCTAACACCAAACCGTTCAGAAAACATTCCTCCAGCAGGGAAAGTCTGCAGAATTCACATTATTTTGAATGTACGCAGATGTACACGCTCGACAATAAAAGAAAGCTTGGTTAGACTGATGAAGTCTGGAGTCTTTAAGAGGAAGTCCATCGCTCCAATTTAGAACAAAGTTTGCGAAACACGCAGCTTTCGGTGTGCGACAGCGGAAGAGAGAGCAAAATGAAACCACGAAATGTTGCAACAGCATAATAATACAGAGTGCAGGTGCGCTGCCCTATGCAAAGTTTCTATGTAATCGTGTCATTGCAGTTTACCTATTAACTCCGCCACCGCGCTGAACGGCCAGGTATGACTGGTGGAGTTGCTGTTTAGAAAGGAAGGGCTCATCTGGAAAAAAACAAACAAAAACAAACAAAAAATTAAACATAACAATCAGCCATTAACGCTCCTTCTGATGTTCATTAATCAACGCGATTCTCTGGAGCAGAAATACATGATTGTAATGTTTGAAAAACTTGAAAAACTTACGGAACTGAGGCGAATCCCCTGCTCGCTTAACCTCGCCATGTTTTCTCTGTGATAATATTGCTTCTGAGAGCAGGTACGTAGCTTCACACGGCAGAGTGGGTGCGTCCTGTGGGTCGCAGACAGAGGAAGTGCCGCATTTAATCATTTAAACCGACTTTGAACTAACTAATGACACATCGTTCACGTCCGAGTGCATCTTTTCTTTTAGGTGTTGTTACGCATAAACCACATAGATGATCGTTTCCCTCCCCGTTTGCAGTTATCGTGTTAAGCTATAGGGCATGATTGTGGTTTGGTGAGTGCTCTTATTTTCCTATCTGTTGCAAAGTGAGTCTGAACTGCATGCAGCAGTTCAGACTCTACATGCATGCAGCCAATTCGGCTGCATGCAGAACTGATAAAAAAATAAATAAATAAAAAAAAGAGAAAAGATTCTTGCTTTACCTCCTGGACTAAAATGAAACAACCTAGTTTCAAAAATAGAATATTGTAACGACTTTGTTCTGTGTATGTGTGTATTTTAGAAATGTACGAAGAAATAACTTTAAAAATAAATAAATAAAATCAATTCAAGAAAAGCCCAAACAGACTGAGCAACAAAAGGTTCAAAATAAAGTAAAAATGTAATAAGAATAATCAATACCTCCTTTAGATAGATAGATAGATAGATAGATAGATAGATAGATAGATAGACAGATAGATAGATAGATAGATAGATAGAGTGCTGCACCCTGCCATATTACCAGAAAGTTAAGTGGAAGGAGAAAATGTGGGAAATGTTACACCTCATCCTTGAAAAAATTGCAAAAGCAAAATTTACTCAAGAGTTTGGGAAAGAGTCACAAGATGTGGGTTGTGGGTGGAGTCAATGTTTTAAGATTCTCCAAACACAAACACTTCAAAGCCATAAACTACAACTATTTTATGTTAAGTATGTTAAGTCTTTCCAGGAAAAAAGACAATAGCAGAACCGTCTTACCTTGCCTAAGGAAAAAAAGGACTGGATTTTTGCTCAGGGTTGCATAGTGAGCTTTGCATTTCATTTGGAAACCAAAGTCCCAGCGTCGTTGCTTCAGGTCCCGTGTGAAAAGTGTTCAGGGATGAATAGAGTCGTGCTACCTGCTGGTGTTGGTTCACTGTGTTTTCTAAAGTCGACTGTCAGTGTAGGAACTTTAAGAACACTGAGTTTCCTGTTGACTAACAAGCTTTTCAGAGACAGAGGTTTGCTTTTTCCACAGGACTCGTCACCTGCCTACACGACCAAAAGCACCAATACCTCGTTTGTTCTCCACAGAGTCAGTGAACTTCACTGGCCGGCAAACCCTCATGACCTAAAGCACCTGGAGAATTTAAAACTGAACAAATGGGTTTCATTAACTATAATGCATAGTTATAAAAATTAACCTTAATACCTCAGAGTGAAATATGTCACTCTGTGTGTTATTAATATATACGTCTGCATTATGAATCTCATTCTCTAAATTAAATTATTGAACTGAATCAACTTTCCGTAACGCTATCATTTATTGAAAATCCACCATACATTTCAGCAGTAGTGCAGTGCAGTTGGAGATGTAACAAAGAAACAAACTTCCATTACACTGTGCATAAGTTCAAGGTTAATAAGCCTTGTGTGTCCGGTTTAACTCTGCTGGGACAGGAGAGATTAAACTGCCAACTTTAATCTATCGGAATAAATAAAATAAATAAAATAAAATCATTCTTATGTGCAACTTGATAAACCAGCCCTAAAAAGACTGGAGTCTCCAAAGAGTGGCTCACAGGCCTTTGGATTCATTCTGCGTAATTCTAGACTGCAGTTCAACAATAGAGCTAATCTGTCCCTCCAGCAAAGCAGAGGAACATGTTTTATATTTTTTTTATCATGAGATTTTGCAATGACAAATTTGACAAAACAAAACAATTTTCTTCTATTTGGCTTTATAAGGAATGTTTTTTGTTTTTTTTCATTTTAATATCATTAGAAGAAGGGCCATAAACATACAGCAGTTCATTACTGAAAAACAAACTTGGTCACACCCATCCATCACACTTGGTAAGACGCAACAAATGTTTTTGTAGAAAGCTCTCTCTTAGTTACTGGAAATAGACTAAAAATAAATTCTAGGCTGACAAAAAAAAAAAAAAAAAACATGAACAACAAAGTTTGGAAACTGTCTGGGGATTTTTTTTATAAACATTTAATAATTTGTTCTTTTATATTTTGTCTTAACAAAATATTGCATGCTTGATTGTTTACAGTGATGCACATGTAGAGTTTTAGTCATTTTTGTGATCAATTTATTTATCTCTTTACCATGGAGAAAGTCAACGTCCCTCAGCCACCAGGCATTCCTCATAGACAAAAATCAAGTTGTGGCAAAAGTTCCATAAAAAATGAACCTAAACAAAGGTTTATTTATTTTATGAGTCCTACTTTCATCAACTCAAATCCAGATCATTCAAACTGCACAAGAGAAAAGAATGAGACTGAACATTGTAAACACACATAACATCTTTGTAACGTACATTATCTCTTCTTTTCAGAGAAGTCTAAGTTGTTTACCTATGAAAGTCAACTAAGTCAAGCTGAACAAAGAACATGTCTGCTCAAATGACTTACTGTGGACAACTAAAATGAGATCAAGTTGAATTGTTTATGCTCCTACAACAAAACACACCGTCTAAACAAGTTATTGCTCAGGCTGATATTCTCCTGCCCTTTAGTACTGCTTTTGAGAACCTGAAAAACCTCATTACTCAACTAAACGCTAGAGAATTTACCATCAACATTCAAAGAGAAGATTTTCACCAGCTTTCTCTAAAATCCATTTGTAAGGACATACATTTTCTTATCCTAATTCACACCCACCAACCACATCATCAGACAAATCTCGCAAGTAACGAGGACTTTGTGACGTGGTGCATTGTCCTGCTGCAAGTTAGCTTCCAGGATCTTCTTCTGTGGAACCAGATCCCAGATTAAATTTATTTTCACAGGGCACCTTTCCAAGTACAACATTTATAAGAAAAACCTTTGCACATGAGGATTGATCAGGATGTTAATTTAACCTACGACCTGCTTTTGTCTGTCTGTCTGTCTTTTTTTTTGTTTATCTTGGCTGTTGTGGAAAACTGCCTCACACCTCTGCAGAACAATACTCAACAATTAGGCAACTTGTACTTGGCTCTTGTCAGATTTATCAGTTATCCAAGTGACTTATTATTATTATTATTATTATTATTAATTCACTCTATTCAATCTAAGCTGTCTCTTTGTCTCTCTCTATTGGGAACTTCATTTGGGTTGTGATGTTCCTCGAGTTACCTCAGAAGTGAAATGCACACTGCATCTTCTCAGGAATGTCATTCATGAAACTGTTCAACTACTTGTTATTGGACTTTCGTATAAAATCCAGATGAAACACACAACACAATAGATTTTGTAGTTTTAATGCAGCAAGATCAATGGGTTGGAAATATTTTCCGGTATTGGAAGCAATGACATATCAATGTGAGGATAGAAACAAGGTTACATTTTGGGGATGATTATTATAGCTCAGCATGGTCATCTATTTTAATAAAGAACGTTAACAAGAGCTACATGCTATGCCTGGTGTAGATTTTCTCTTGATTGTGAATTTTATGCTTTTAATAACCTTTTAGCTGTTTTTATATGTTGTGTAAAAATGTATGTATGTGAGATGATGTTTTATGTGATGCTGTTAATGTTTTTATTTTTGTTGCCCCCCAAAGGTGGTGGAGAATGACCGAGCTAAGATCCTGTGGTGGGACTTCCAGATCCAGACAGACAAGATGGTAATGGCGAACCAACCGGACATTGTGGTGGTGGATAAAGAACAGA
>NW_006799974.1:2456275-2577317 GCF_000485575.1 Poecilia formosa
TATATATATAATTTTGGACTGGTTAGACAGTTGTATTTCGAGCCCATTATGTTGTAAATAATTAAAAATTTAAATAGAATAAATTAACGTCTTCAGTCAGGCTTCAGTCAGTCAGTCAGACAAAAGAGTAATTTACTCTTTTGTCTGTTAAAAAGGGAAGTGTGCATTACATAATCTTTTATAGTGATTATTACCTGTGAACACAGTCTTTTATTTCCCGGAACAGCAGTCAACAACAACACTGCAACCAACCGCATATCCATCCATCAACAGTCAAATTTAGTTTGCTCAAGTCAAACTGGCTGAGCGGCTTCTTGCAGTGAAAGAGATCTGGCTGCTACGAGCAGCTACTGGTGGGTTCCTGCCCGGATGTATGAGTTGGAAATAGCGCCGATGTGAGAGGGTGGGGCCTTGGAGGTTGCTCACTGGAAGTACAAGACCAACAGGTTTTCACCAATTCTGCTGTGCTGGAAGATAGGATTACACAACAAACCCCAAAACACACTAACCAAACATTTATTAATCCTGCTTTGGTAAAGTTATGAGAAGATCTGAGAAAACCTTGAGTAAATCATGCAAACTGTGATGTTCAGAGCAACAAACGGATCACAGAATTGCATTACGTCTCCAGATTTGTATGGTTCTTCAACTAGAGAAGAACATGCATGCTTTGTCAAAAATGACCATGATCACAACCACATGTTCGAGAGGCAACATGAAAGAGTTATTGATGCCTTCATGCACCACGCAGCATAATAAAGCAAGAGCAAATATTGCCCAGACTTGAATGAACAATGAACAGCAGGATTTTCCATCGCCTGGTTTGTATTTTGATCAATTTTTTTTATTTATTTTGCAAACCATTACAACTGAAAGAAGATATAAAGCTTTAAAAATGTTTTCATAAATTAACATGTTGCTAGACTTGTCAAAAAAAAAAGCAACCTAAATGTGTCTATCTCCTTAACGTTTTGATAAATCACTCAGTTCCTTGTTGCATGAAAGAGTCCCCATCGCTGGTCTCCGCTTTTAGAGCGATCCAGCTTTTCCCGCCATCCGTTAACTATTGCAGAATAATCCTCCTCGGAAAATTCCTGCAAAGTAAATAGCAGATCGAAGGATATTAGTAAGTCCTCCGAAGTTAAGTAAAACTTGTGCAAGTAAGTAAATCCCCCAAGCTGCTCTGCAAACTAACCTGGATAAATTCCTCTTTAATGTCCTCTGCTCTCTGCAGCTCAGTCTGGATCACTTGGATGAACTGGGCTGTTCGGTCTTCTACTCGAACATTGCAGAATCCAGCTTCCTGAATGAACTGCATCAGAGAGAAGGGGGGACGGTGAGTAAGAGTGGAAACAGCACCACCTCCTGGATAACTGTAGTATAACGTCTCGTAGAGAATGAACAAAACCGTTTTTCATTGGAGTCACGCAAAAATCCTAACATACTGTATAAAATGTCTTTCAAAGGCTCTGGAAGGCATTAGTAGGTTTGACGTCGTTGTAAGTTGTTTTGGTCTGATGCAGCGTTGCCTTTAGGCAGCAGTGCGTCTAGCTGGAGATTAGTCTGTACAAGAATTTCACCAAAAGTGATTGACAGTGGTTCTTGCTTCAGTAGCGCCCTCGGCAAGCTTCTCCTCCTGCCAACCCCAGAGTCTACTGCAGCAGCTGGTGAAAACACAATTTCTTCACTTTTCTTGGTTGGACGTAGATAAAGGTACGACACAGGGTAAGTGGTGCCACAACAGAACCTGACCCCTCCATTCTCAGCAGCAAGTGGGAGTGCCTGCTCATATGACACATAAATAAGTATTTTTTTTTAAATGTGTCTTGACCTTTGTCTTTATTGCTCTCTTTGCTGATGATTAACAGATTCATTTCATTTGAGATGTATCATCTTATTTTCCAGATATTTCTTTTTATTATTATTGCAGCAGGAATCTAATCAACAACTGATATTTCCATCTCAGAACGACTAGTTTTAAAATGTCCTGGTATGTCATGAAAGCTCACTCTTCTAATATTGAACCAAACTACACAGCAGTGGGAAGTGCTGATATATAAACCTGCTGGTTTACCTTGCCATACTCTGACGGTGTGTAGAGGATGTAACCTCTCTGTTTGACGTAGGCCTCAAATACTGGAGTCCATGGCTTCTCCCCGCAGCAGTAGTCGCTGATCAGCAGCTGACCTCCTGGCTTTAACCAGGACTGGATGCAAAGAAGCAGAAAAGTTACTGATCATATGGCAAAAGGAATGAAAGAATAATCGTGACATGAACTTTTCATATTTTTCTTATGCTTGTCTCACAAACAAATCAACGTAAGTATAAGATAAGAAGATGATTAAAATTCTCACGTGGAAGCGTTTGAAAAGAGCCACTTTGTCATCTATGTGCAAAATTGTGTCTCTGCTGTAGATCACGTCGAATGAACCTTCTGGAAACGTCCTCTTAGTAGCGTCTGCCACCTCGAACTGCACCTAAGGAAGCGCCAACAGCTTAGACATATTTTGTTTCATGGTTGTACAGTGGTGCACGCTTATAACAAAGGAGCTGCAGAGGCAACTCTCTGATTTTTAATATGAAAAGTAAAAGGAAATAAACGTGATCCATACTGATGGCAGCTTCTCCGCTCTTGCCCTTTCAATGGCAATGTCGACCATGTTGTCGGACAAATCCAAGCCAAGCACTTCCACCCCAAACATCTGCAGAACAGCATAACATTTGCTTTCCTTTTAGTTTTTGTAATCATTTTGATGATGCTGATGTTTCTCCTGGTTTTGTTGGTCTTACTTTTGCCATGTAGAAATCTCCTCCTCCAATTCCACAGCCTACATCCAGAACCTTCTGTCCACGCTTCAGGTTCAGCAGGTCCACAAACTCCTGTTGGGAAAATTATTAAATCTTTAATTTGCTAAAATATCAAATCCTCAGCCAACTATTAAACATTTTATTATGCGTTTTGCTTTCTTTCAGCATTTTGCCTTCTTTCTGAAACATCTTTAATTTTTTTTTTTTTTTTTACCTTGGTTGTGCTGGGTCCACCTGTGCTGACATAACCAGCCCCAAACATCTTTTCGTAGCGCAGGATGCCTCGTCTGGTGTACTGCTGGTTGTCCAGGAACTGCTGGAATGTGCCAAAACCATTCTGGGAATTGGAGGAGCGAGGAAGCTTCTGCAGAAGCCAACACATCTGGTTCGGATTGTTTTTCATCTGAGACAGCAGAAGGATGAAAGCAAGAAAATTTAATGAAAGAAAGACATGTTTTTTTTTTTTTAATCTAAACTTTTTACCACATTTTAAACATGTGAAGTATCACAGGAATTATCTGGAGATAAAGATTTAGCAATACCTCAACATAAGTCTGAACTCTCCTTTTAAAGACAATATCGAAACCAAAGTTTTGGCCTCCCTCCGGTGCCTCCACATGCACCGAGGTGGCCAAGTGAGTGTACTGTGCCTCGCTGCGGTAGCAGGTGGGGTTGAAATCTCTCTTGCAGTCGCCTTTAAAGAATAAAAAAAGTAATTATTTCTGTTGAATAATAATAATAATAATAAAAAAAAACACTCTATTCTTTAAATCTAAAGCCCAAATTATGATTTATATGGTTTGGGGAAAGCAAATTTAATTTCCAAGGCAATATTTCTTAATAAATTTAAATGTTCATCAGCTTAATTTCATATAAATTGGTTGTTTAAGCCATCTGCATAAAATGCAACATTTTACAATTGTAAAAGATTCATGAAAGTTTCCGGTTGACTCAGTACCTGAGCGGTGGTTGCAGGACTCTCTGAAGAAGAGAAAGGCACCTGGCTGCAGCCAGTTCAGCATTTTCTTCATGAAGGACTTCAGCTCTTCGTCACTCAGATACATCAGCAGCCAATTGGAGAAGATAAAGTCGATACTGAGGAAGTAGTTATATTAGTAACTCCAAAATGTGCAGCTTGACAGGAAATATATTCTATACAGGAGAGATTAGTGAGCATCGGTCATGGAAAGTAGGTATGACCTGCAGGAGGCGCTTTAAGATCTGATACATGAAATGTTTGATTAAATATAAACTCAGTTTAGTGAAACTGAGTCACAGTTTGCATTTCACCAAAAACTGTAGGTATAAGCTTCATCTGATTGTGTAACAGCAGAAGTCAGGAGATCATTTTCTGTGCCTCTTGTTTCTTTCACAACTGATTCACAGATCAGTCGTGATTTTTTTCATCTATTCTGCTTAACTTTCAGCAAGTCTGTACTCTTCACCCCTACCTGTGCTGGGGGATGTCCAGCTTTGTGACGTCAGCTTGGACGAAGCTGACGTTGCTATGGTGACCATTGTTCTGCCTGTTCTTGTCCACAAAGCTTTGCATGAAGTCCACCGCGGTCACATGGGCTGCCTTGGTCAGCAGGTGGCTGGTGAAGCGGCTGCAGAGGAACATGACAGTTTTCTATGAAACAAAAATGAAGTTTGATTCAAACAACTTTAACTGTAAGAATGAAGCATTTATAATATTGCTGCAGCTAAGAGTTATTTTTCTTGCATAGCGAACCTCTGGAATCTTTTAAAACAGACAAATATAGTTGTGTTTCATCGCCATAGTTAGGGGGAAAAAATTTTTGTGTCACCCTATATTCTGAGTAAGGCAGAGTATATGAATATTGAATAAACGTGACCCGACAACACAGCCTTGAGGAACCCCAGATGTGATCTTTGTTTATTCCGTTAAATAACTGCTCTGCCTTAAAATGAAATGTCTAGGACTAAATACATTTCAAGTTTGATAGATAAATATTAACCATGTAGACCTGCAGGTCATCAGAACACCATTTATTCAATGTTTCCTGGAACAAAACTAAAGAAGACAAGGCAGCATTTAATTTTCTTCCTCATACTATTTACAATAATGCTTTAGCTAAGGGCTTAAAACATTTACAGGGAGTAACTGAGCTTCATGCTCACCCAATCCCAGCTCCCAGCTCCAGCACTCTGCGTCCCTCCAGGGAAGGCAGCATGGACAAGATCTCGGGCAGCTCATGCTCTGTCAGCTCTTTGGCCCGGGAATCCAGCATCATCTCCTCCACGGTGGCGCCTTTGGAGTGCTCCTTCCAAAACTCTGTCATGTTACAACGAACTGTTGAGCAAACAGACTGCGTGAGCTGAAACTGAGGATTGGAAAAAAAATGTTAGTCAAATAAAAGGACAAACTTCGGTCAGATGAAAAGGAATTTATTGCCACGTCAATATTAAGTTGTTGTGTAATTTGAACTATTGAACTCTTTCCTGAGTCGCTGACATTAGATATGGGGAGGTAAAACGTAATGCTTCTGTGTATCTTGTCAATCATAATTCACCTTTCAACTAGTTCTTGTGTGTGTGTGTGTGTGTGTGTTCAGTTTAGTGATTATATTTTAAACAGGCGGTTCTTATAAAATGTCTTTTAAACATAAATCCACACTAACTCCCTGTCCAGCACACAGATTAACCTTTAATTGAACGGATTAGACAATCTTAAAACAGTACAGTGAAAATTGTATATGTGCCAAAGGCGAAAAACTGGATGATTTTAGCTGAATTTATAAGATTTACAGACCATTAGTAACATCAAATTAAAAATATATCACATGTCACATAATTTATTCTCTTTTGATCATCATTTGTTTAATATATTAAAAAAAAAACTTGATTCATTACTATTAATTAAAAAAGAACAATATTATCCGTATAACTGGGATAACTGCATGTTAACTCCTGAAAAAGCTTCAGGGATGTTTTGGCAGTCCAGTGCTCCCAGTAGGATTACTTCCACCAGCTGAGTGAACAATTACAACAAAACCACACAAGGCAACAAACTCCAGCTGGATCCAAACTTTGGTTTCATCATTTCCAGAAGACTTTCTGAAATCCTCCCAAAGAAAGCAAGACTTGTCTGTTCTCCTCATACCTTTTTCCATGGTGGTCTCTGGCTGATTAGCGCAGCAGGAAATAACAGGAATTAATCTCCAATGTCCATCCAGTGTGGCAGGTAATGCTAAGACTTTTTTTTTTTTTTTTTACAACTTGTAGCCCCTCCCAGACAAAGTGCAGATTTCAGCTCCCGTGGTCGCTCCTTAAATAAAAAGGTCAAAGTGGCGCGGATAGGAGGTGGTCTACATGTAGGCACCTGACCATTAGGATGCGTCCAATGCAGTGGCAGGGGAGGGTGTGCACATGAATAATCAAACAAGGACACGACTCACCACAGTGTGAGAGGCTCAGACTTCCCACCATCAAAAAAGCACCTGTGATAGCTGTCAGCCTAAGGCAGGATAGAGGCTGGGTGATGCACACTTACTTGTCATTTTGCACAACGGTCGGTCTATGTGATGCTTCCCAGCGACGGTCTGCCTCACTGGTTTTGTCTCACCTCATCAGGGTTGTGCTGACACCATAGGAAATGTCTCGTGGCATGTGCGAATTACGCAATGTTGCCTCATCCCGTTCGGGCTCAAAGCCAGGACAGCTGCACCGAGCCGTGTGAGGTTGAAGCTGCAGAATTTGCTAGAAAGTTCAAAGAGCTTTTCTCTTTGAATTTCTTACTAGTAAAATAAGAAGCAAATCAACATCAATTGTTATTATGTATCTTTATTTATTGAACAAAAGTTTTTCACTGTCTTGTTCAATCTATAGATATGGACTAACCTAGAGTTAGCAGAGTTAAACAAACAACAACAATATTAATAATAATAATAATAATAATAATAATAATAATAATAATAATAATAATAATAATAATAATAATAATAATAATAATAATAATAATAGCATTTTCCAAATAATACATGAGATTTTTTCACACACACAGGCACATTTTGTCATATTATAGTCACAAAGTTCAATGTATTTCACACGGATCTTGTATGATGGAGCAACACAAAGTGACATAACTTTGAAGTTGATTAAATTAATTTATACATTTAAAAAAATGATTTGTAAATATAAAAATCTAAGTTCCTTGCATGAGTTTTGTATACCTCCTTCTGCAGACAGTAATCTCTAGAACCATCTTCTTTAGCTCCAGTCATCTTTCCATCAGATCTGATCAGCTCCTTTGTCTCTGCTAAATAAAAGCTGGCCCACAGCATGATGCTCCTACCACCAGGTTGCTTGTTTTCTACCAAAAATAACATTTCAATGTACACCATATCAACTGTTACATTTTTAGGGAACTTTCAGCCTGTTTTTAGGCAAACTTTTAATGGGACATTTTATGCATTTCTTTCAATAACGGCTTTGACCTTCACAAAGACCAGATACTGTATATTATAGTTTTTCCATATTCAGATGATGGGCTGAACAGCATTCCATGAGATGTTCAAAGCTTTGGATATTTTGCTTTGAACATCTTTGAACAACTTCATTCCTTACATGCATGACATGTTTCTCTTTATGAAATGGTTTGTTTCAAAACAAACCTCAGAGGACTTTCTAGAGCAGATATTGTGGTTAAATTACATAAAAGCAACTTTCAAATGCAACAAGTTACATTGAATCTCCCTCATGGGTAGCAGATTAGGAGGGCCAGAAGCACTCCACACTTTTAAGATTTATATTTGTAAAAAAGAAAATCTATTAATTTTGTGTGGGTCACAGACATTTTCAGAACATATTTGTGTTTGTAATCTCACAAAATGTGGAAGAGTTCAAGCTCTACATGAATACATGAACAGTTCATTGTGTCTGAGTTTGGAAAAACTAAGAACGTCTGGATGCAGCGGTGAGTGAAGACGGTATTTTAAGGTGCCACAATTATCTGTAGTGCAGGTGGGGTGATAATTTTTTTCCCAGCTCACAGTTGTTTGTTCGGACAAAGCTGTAAATGTTTCACATTTATAAGCTTATTATTAGCTATCCATGCTTTAATTCTGTTTTTTTTTATTTGCCTTGTTATGTGTCAGGTTTTTCACTGTGATATAAGTCGTGTCTGAACTTTGACCCACTGAAAGTGAGTTTGGCTTTGAACTTTGTCACTGTTGTCTTTCTGTCATGCGTGGTGGAGAGCAGATAAGACAGTCATACCATAGGACGTGTACTGGCCTACTTCTAAGAGAACAGTGGCTTAAGTTTTTCGTTAACGATTCAGAACAAAAATGTGTATAAACTATTTTTTTTCTAACGTGGATGATGCGACACATTCAGAGTGATATAATACTGTAAATGGATCCTGTGAAAACCGTTTCTCAACACATGGGAAGATAAATGTTTTGGGATGAATTTAGTTGTGTTTTTTAGTGTTAGTTTTTAGCTTTTGGATTCCTTCTTCCTAATTTCATTGTTTAGTCTTCAGTGTCCTGATTGGACACAAATGACTGGTGATCCAGACTCTGCCAGCATATGATGCATTTTGTCATGCTGGCTATAGATGATGTAACATTTTCAGAAATAGTGAAAACTAATGGCTCATAATCATTTATCTGCCTTCTTGTTTTACACAAGTTGAAACTTAATGCAGTACCCAACTTTTAAAGTGTAACTTAGTTCATTGACATTCACAACAGCTACTTTTCTAACTTCCTTTTGTGTCCGGCTTTACTGCAGTGTTAACATGAACCAGTGCTTAAACAGGAACAATAGATTTGTATTGTGCTCTTTTTATTCCCTGTTGTGGAATTTAAGGATAAAAATTGATTAGTACTTGAATTGTTTTTTGCAGGAACTTAACTTTTTAAGTGTAAAGTTTTTGTTTATAGGTTCCTGTGTCCCTCAGCCTGGAATAAATTAATACTTTGAACATTTTTGTCTAATAAATTAGAATTTATTGATATTACAAAACATTATTTTCACCCTTTTCACATTTAGACATTTACAAAAAAATAACATTTTAGATTTTACAATGCATGATTTGTTTCCACAAGTTTATAACCTGACCATTTGTCTTTTTGTGAGGAATCGTGAATTGTGGAGTTTAGCTTACAGACCTCCCAGATAACTTATGTAAGTGTGTTTGTTGTAGAGCAGCGAGATCTCACTGTACCAACATGTTAGGTCCGGTTAAGTTCGGACTGACAGTCATTCAAGGGTCACTGCTTGTATTTCTAGGAAAAGAGGATTGATGAGAAGAAATTTGATCAATACTTAAATTGGTTTTGACTTACTCTCACAGCACAGATTATGTTTGAACCTTCACTGAATGAGTAACATGAGTGTAAGTTTTAAGTTTAAAGTTTCATGCATGAGTTTATGAGCGATCCAACAATCCCTGCCAGTGGATGCTGTATTCAAATAAGTAAAAACATTTATTGCTTCATGACATTCTGTGGCTGCTAATGATGAGGTTATCTTATAAATGGCGAATGTTATAAATTCTTACACTTTCTTAAATGTTGCCCAATGCTGACTGTCTTGTCTTTGTTTTTGGTTTTTCCTCCCAAAGTACTGATACTTTGCATCTAGCTGTTTCTCTTTCCTGGATGTAGTTATTTGCTAATCAAATTCTCTTAGTGGTTGATTGTGGAAGATAAGCGCTCAAACTAAACCTGGTTCTGCTGGAGGTCACTTCATGCTGCCAGAGGGTGGTTCCTCCCCACTGTTGCCCCATGCTTACTCAGGATCAGCTCAGCTGCTTTGATGAATTTGACTGTATTGGGATCAACTTGGCAAGAAAAAATTAAACATACAGGCAAATAATGAGAGAGGTGCATTGGAATTATGGGTTATATACCATTCAACCCTAGATATAAACAAATGTGGAAAAAAACAACAATGACACATCACAAATTGGTTAAAATCAAGACAATACTTAGAATTAAATAAAAAATGTGTGTAGTTCAATTTTAAAATCTGTATGATTGGAGTAGTTTGAAAATATGGATTGACTGTGTTAAATTCATATTTAACACAGTCAAGCACAACTTATTGTGCTTCAGCCTGACCTTTGAACTCTGTCTGTCTCTGGGCGAATTTCCCAATATTCTTTCTGTACTGCTGTGTGTGTGTGTGTGTGTGTGTGTGTGTGTGTGTGTGTGTGTGTGTGTGTGTGTAGGCTGATAAGATCACATGACTTTCACTGCTACACTCAGCCTGCAGAGTTATCATGTTGGGATTTTTATCAGGAAACCTCAGAAAGACAGAAATGACGCATCCTCTTTACTGGAACCTGCCACTTCTCTCAGCTTGAATGGTTAAATTACACTGACATATTTATTTTGTTAACTGAGACATCGATGAAGAGAAACAGTAACAGTCTGCAACAATCTGAATACGTTTTAGATTTAGTTAGGTGTGGTTTATATTTTCATTTGTTTTTAACAAGGCTATTTCAATGAACAAAACTGAATTAAAAGAAAATCTATGTTATCTACAAGGCACTACATCTACATGGTATCTGTTTAATCTTTTCTTTTAACTAAAAAAAATAAACTTACCTTTATTTAAGTTTATTTTAAATAAATAAACTTAAATTGGTCACACAAACAGACCACTACCGAAACCTTATTTAACTTTTTTTCTGACATAATTTGACGTATTCAATTTAGAGCAGTCTCACCTTGGGCCACTAGATGTCAGTATATCTCTTGAACATGTGAATGAAATCAAACAAATTGTAGGTTCATATGCTGAGGCATCGATATGCAAAATTATTACATTTCAGAAACCAGACCTTATTGAATTTTATATATTTTATGTTATTTTTACACATTAAAAAAACATTTTCCTAGCAGATGAAAGTAGTGCTTATTGATAAAACTTCATACAAAGTTCTTCATAATTTATGTTATAAATCATACTTGAATGAAGACAAATTTACTAAACATCAGTTTAGGAACATTTAAACCAAATAATAATGCAACTTTTTTTTTAATACACATTTATTCAACATTTCTCATTTTTTTTGGTCCTGCTTTAGTTAAATAGCAAACATCATAAATATATTTATTGGAAAACAATAAATAAATAAATCACACATCAATAAAATAAGATCTTCAATGTTTTGTGTATTTTAGCATGACAACACCAGTGTCATAGCTGCTATTGAGAAAAAAAAATTGACATATTAAAGATGAAATTGAGCAGATCTTTGATTTTTGGAGCTGCAGCAACATTTGCAGACTGAAACAAGGTGTGATGATAATAACAGTCCAAGGTACGTCTCTCATAAATATTCACAAGGCCTTTGATGTAGAGATGTTTTGTTTACAGAGCTCTAAAATTAGTATGTCTTGGGACAGAAGAGCATCTTTGTTCGTTTCTCTTACGGCTGCTCCTAACAGAGAGAGACAGGTGCTGCTGCTATTACACATGCAGAGCTGAATAAAGCAAACATTTGCATTTCCCCGTGAAAAATGGAAAATTACCTGAGACGTATTGGATGTGCTCGGTCCCCAGGAGACAATCAAGTAATTGCTCTTCATTTGGACGCGAGTGCTCAGAAGCCATCATCGGAGAGAGGCAGAGAAAAAGTATTTTAGCTTTAAAGATTCATTGGAAACCTCACAAACTATCTTTAGATGTTCCACATTTGCGGATTCTTCAGGGAAAAGTCAAGGAAAACATTGAAGAGTTCGTACTACATATAATGTGTTAGATGTATGCATTTTCTGAAATATTTCTTCTGTCTGTACATCCGTTTCTTCTTCTTCCATCTCCGTTTTAATGCTATTTACAACTGACTGAATTCTCTGCACAGCTTCATTGAATCCAACATTTTTCTCACCTGTCAAGTACCAGTAGTTGTGTCAAGACACAGAGGTTGTAAACAGATCCTCCTGAAGCACAACAGCTTTCAGAGCTCATGTCAGTATATCAATTTATGAAAGGTAAAATACAGAGAATTTGCTACCATGCTGGTTTCCTCCAAGTTTTCTCTATTGGCATGGGAGATAGAGCGAGTTTAAAATGGACAGAAATAACATGAAGTACTGATGAATGCTTGATCTTGGGATCATGATGGATCAGCAGAATGGAGACTTGAGTTATATTTTTCAAGTTATTAATGTGTGTGTCAATTGGAAGGTCATAATAGATCCGTCACTTGTCGTCTTCTCTTTCATGACTTGATGCAATCTGCTCCTTACAAAGATAACTCCTTGGTGTTAGAAGGTCAACTGACTAATTGTTCTCTCTCCCATGTGAGCAAAAATGTTCAAATAAAACGTTTCTTTGTCACAATCATTTTTACATGCAATAAACTAAGTATAGGATATTTTAGCAAAACAAATTGGTCTGATTTTTGTATAAAGGGGGTCTCTAAATCATGGCAGAGCTGAAAGTTGAAAATCATATGTGCAGTATTAAATGAAAGGCAATGTTCTAAATATTCACTTTTTCTTTGTCAAAAAAATGGCTTTTTGTTCATTCTCAGCAACAAGAACAATATATGGGTCACCCTTTCTTCAAAATTCTTGCAATATTCAGTAAGTTGAATAAGTTAGAAACTTCCAATATAGCTTTTTTTTATTATTCAATTGATGTCACTGGAAAGCAAAACACACAGTTAATAAAACATGAACACTTTGTGTTGTACTTGGGATTTCATATTTTAAGAAGAGCTTGCTTGTCTGAGCTTTTTAGGGCTCACATATGTGAAAATCTCAAACTGAAATTGTTTTAAAAGTGTTGATCTGAATAAAACGCCTGTACTAGTAGGTCAGTATCTTTGACTTGTGGTCATTTGCTCCACTAAATGATAGATTTTTCTAAAGAAACAGAGCAGATTTTTATGAGTCAATAATTTGTTGAGAGATAAATACATAAATAATAGTTCAGCAAAAAACATTTCTGCAAACTTGAGAAAACTGACAAAAACCAAATATTAAGCTCCAACTCATGGCCTGCTTTTGAGAAATATGGCTGAAAATAACATGCCCAAAATGAACTGAATGTATCTCAAGAACTACTGAGTTTATTTTAATTGTTTTGGTATCAAAACAAAGGCAAGACCCTTTGTTTTGCATTGCAACTATTAAAACATATCAGCTGTAATTTCTAACTTCCAGCTTTCTAAATGTCCTAGCAAAACAGGAAGATATGTTTGCATTTTAAAAAAATTTAATTTTATAAGACGTTAAAACATGAGATAGCTTCGTAAATGACCAATAAATAATGTGTGCTCAAAGTAAAATGTCAAAAACAGAAAACCCTCTCTGAATAAGGCAAACACATGAATTCCCAGAGTGTGTAGGTTCTGAATTTTAGAGTCATAAAATCTGAGCTCAGCAGGAATGACCTTTTCGCTTAACAAACAGAACATGCAGAACGCTGACGTATTCATAATTAATCCCAAAACTATGTTCGTTCATCATCTGACCTTTATGAAGCATTGCTGCACCCAACAAAGACTTCAGGTTTGCTCCCTTTCCTCAGACACCGGAGACATGCTGGATAGAAAATATAAATCATTCAGAACACCTACGGCTACGTAGGAGGGAAAACTTTGAAAAATGCAATAAAAAACCCCCCCAAAAAACTCTGGTGTGTATTTTATATATATGTCTGCAGCTGGGACATCTGAAAAATGAATGCTGAAGCCACCTGAGATGTACCATCGAAGCGTGTGAGGTTGTTAAGAAATCACGGTGACAAAAGGTTCATGTTACACAGCAGAGGAAAGTTGCAGGACTTTTTCCCCCGTGCCTCAGGAAGCCGGTTCGCTACGTGAGCATGATCCGATACAAAGAGCATCTAGTTATGCTGGCAGATCCTGCAGAGAAAGTTATAGAGACAGTGTGATGTCATGGCTGTAATCAAAAGAAACAACAGAGCTCAAACAAGCAAATAATGCTATTCATTCTGCATTTAAAAACGTCAACGATCTGCAGTAAATGTCTTTGTATGGTAGTTAATTGGGCAAGAATTGTTTTAGAAATGGTTATTTTTTTAATGACATTATTATTATTATTATTATTATTATTATTATTATTATTATTATAAAAACACCCAGGGCTAAAACCATTCAGATGAAAATGTAAGATGTAAGATTTTTTTGGCACATTATGGGTTTATAAAATAGTACTTTGTATTTGTTTTCTTTGTGTGATGTTGTTAATTTACCAAAAATAAAGTGAAAGGGAATATTATTCCACTCTGCTGGAGAGTTCTAGATAGTTTCTGGATTATCTGTTTATTCTTTTTACACGTTGATATATAATACAAAAGTTGTTTTGTTACTTTTGAAATTTCTTGGTATTCATTTTGTTTTCTCTCGTAGCCAGAGGAAAATAATTATACAATGTCAATGCCTGCTTGTCTAAAGACAATCATATTTTTGGATTGTTGAAGGAAGTCAGAGACCATCCATACATGAACAAAGGAAACTATGAAAACAATTTTTAAATGAATTAGGATCACCAAAATTAAAATACAGAATTGCCAGATAATGAAAGAAACCCTTTTGATTCTATTGTCATACCTATTTTTTTTTTTTTTTTTACATCTAGAAGTTCACTGATAATGAAAACGACACACAATTAAATAGTTTGGGAAAGCTAAGAAGTTGATGTCATGACTTTCTACCTTTATAGTGTTTAATTTAAACGGAGGCACAATTATTTATGTATTTTACAAAGGTTAGAATATGCTGCTTCCCTGTGTGAAACCAGGGCGATACTAAAATAAATCTGGTAATATATCAGAAGAAAACATTGTGAATATTATGTTAAATCTGGAGGAAAACAGAAGATCCTTGTAAGCTTGAGAACCCCATCCAATCTTTGAAATACGAATGTGGCAGTATCATGTTGTGGGCTGGTTTG
The DNA here is from genome assembly GCF_000485575.1 of Poecilia formosa. NCBI lineage: Eukaryota > Metazoa > Chordata > Actinopteri > Cyprinodontiformes > Poeciliidae > Poecilia > Poecilia formosa. The sequence goes on from NW_006799974.1 coordinate 2,470,993, forward strand.
TTGTGGGAGCCTTTAACTAAATATATTGAATCATGGGAAAAGAATAAAGGATATTGAAGCAACATCTTAAAATATGTGCCGGGAAGTTAATATGTGTCAAGATAACCCTGAGCATATCACCAACTCAACTGCAAAGTAGTTTAAAAACAATGAAGTTAATGTTTAGTGGTTATTACAAAGCCTGAGACACATGGAAAATGTGTGAGCAGAGCTGAAAAGGTGTGTGTGTGTGTGTGTGTGTGTGTGTGTGTGCGCGCGTGAACAAGTCAGCCTTTCTTACTCCAGTTCCTGCAGAAGAGAACGAGCTACTATTGTGAAAAGTTTATGGAAGGATACAGAAAATCCAATGAAAGTCATAGAACTTAAAAGGCCGTTCAACCAGATAGTGTGGAAAAAAATGCAAAATTACTTTAGGATTTGTAACAAACCCATGAGCCTTAGTCTGATTTATTATGTCCCTTTATATAGTGTATGCAAATATATGGTTTAGCACCCGTCGACCGCTATATTTCTTTACCAAATTACATTTCCCCGTACATGCAAGTTTTACTTTGGTTTGATACTTTGGCCTCAGTGTGACCTTCAAGGAGCAAGTCAACATGAAAACCTTTAAGCCTCAAACATGGCACATACAGTACAGAACATGATCTGTTCTCCACAGGATCAAACTCAGCTGAAGTGACATGTGAATCGATGCAGAGTGTTCAAAGAAGCTCAGTACTGAGAAAAATCTGCTATATGAGCTTAAAGTGTAAATATATTGCTGCTTTATACCCAAATGAAGTGATTTTATGTCATATGTATTACAAAACATTTTACATAAGAAATGCAAATGTTGTCGTCACATGTCTAATATGCACACATTAAAAAAAATCAATAGGCAAGGAAAACTGCACAATAAATATTGAATGAATTAATAAGTAAGATACATACTACTGTACAACAGATGGCAGTATGGACCTCTTAAACTAAGCTGTATGATGCATCTGAGATGCAGAATTGCCCGAGATATTTACTTCTCAGAACAAACCAGTTATTAAATATCTTATAAAGGTTTTCTTCCTTTTCTCTTTTAATCTTTGAGGAAGTATCTGCATCAGCAGCATCCCCTGTTTTACTGAAAGATCAGTTTTTCCATCCTCCGGAAAGAGGAGGTTCATCAGGAAGTGGAGTTTCACCCTCATATAAGAGCTACTCAAATTAGATCGGTCATCTCAATTTCCATTAAAAGTTTAGCAAGGTCAGAAGCAAAGTAAATGATAAAAATAATTTTTTTTGTAATATATCTTTCCCTTGAAATTGCTCGATTTCGATCAAAAGAAATTCTTCGTTATTTGCTGGTGTCCCAATGCTAAAATAATAATAATAATAATAAAGTATTCCAAAATGAACATATGAAAAGATAAAGTTTTGGCTGATTTCACTTATGTACTCTGGTGAATATTTCCTTTGTTTCTGGATCTGCTGGGTAGCTGGAAAACAAATCAGATATTTTTGTCCTAAATTTGCCTGAGGGCACAACATGCCTGAAGCAAAACCTAATACAGACAAGGATGGCAACAAATAAGCTAATTAGTAAATTAGAAAAGAGTGTGTTATTAACCCACGTCTATAGAAATGTAGACACCAGTCTCAAAAAGTGTGCAACATCTTTTTCAGAGTATTTAGAGAGATGCATCAGCTACCAAAGCAGAATGTAAAGCTAACACATATTCCTTAAAAACATTCTTGTAAATGTTTTTTTCAGAAGTGACAAGATTAGTGGCCAGGTAAGCCTGAAAAATGGCAAAAACATTTTGGTATAATACATTTTGGTGTTAATTTTCAGAAAATTTGGTGTGTTTTCATAATCTAAACATGAATTGTTCCAATTATATTTCCTAAAAAAGAAAACTGTCCCAAAAAAGTAAAGTTTTTGAAAGTCAACTCAACATATTTTAGCTTACAAGGAATATTAACTTAGTGCTTGACCCTGATGCTAACCTTCAGTAAGTTTAATAAAAAATACTTGCACAGTTTATGGGAGTACACAGTCATTTTCTATTTTGTTGGTAACAGCTAAGGAGAAATGCCGTGTGGCACTCTGACCCCACACACAACCCAGTTAATAACTTCAACCAACCATTAAGACTAACAAATCTACACATTTGAAAAATTCCCTTGGATGAATATATAATCAATATTCTATTCTGTTTTGTAACTGACAAGGGAAAATAATTTGTTTTCAAGCTTCTCTCGTTATTATTCTGCCAGGAAGCTGACTTTTGTTCTCCTCGTCTTTCCCTGTCTGTATTCCTTGTCTGTCTCTTCCTCTCTGTGCTGCTGCAGGTGTGGCCTCTAAATCCCAACAGATCCTCCTGACACGCCTGATCCTTATCAGACTCATTAGCAAGCAGTAAATCTTCTGAGGATTTTTCCTTGACTTTTGCCAGGCTTCTTGCATTCACCAGCTGTGTAAGTCTCAGACCAAAGCCTTGCTTCATGCTAGTCCTTGTTAGTTGTGTTTTTATACCTTATTATTTCCATTTTTCTTAGATCAAGCTGTCCTGCTTGTGAATTTGCCAACAACTCTATGCTCAGCAATACCCTGACAATGAGTGAATTTTTTTCCCCAAATAAATCAGCATTGCCACAAAGCTGAATTATTGAAAAACAAGCAAAACTATGATGTATTAGACACACAACCCACAAACTTGTACCTAAAACAAGACGCATATTAATTGATGCTTAAGAACTTTATGTGGTCAATGAGTTTTTTAAAGCGCTGAGCTAAAACAAGTCCTACTTGTGCTTTTCATTCCGCCTCTACCATTACCTTTGGTAAAACGGGACACAACCCCAGCAAGCCCCTTTTCTTTCCCCCACTGGGTTGCAACTCAAACTTGAATCTATATTCATATTGCATCCAATCGTAAAAGTCAGCTGCGACCAATTTTGCACAAACACTACAAATCTGGATCTGCAATTACCAGCTTTAAAACTTGAAAATCTCTTTTACAGGCCAGGGCCACTGGGGCAAAAGTAATTACACAATCTGTGGAGGTGTCATCAGCACATAATTTCTGTGGTCGCTCAGACATGAAGGGGACCTTGAGAGGTGTGTGTGTGTGTGTGTGTGTGCGTGTGTGTGTGTGTGTGTGGAAGAGGGTTTGTGTGTCCCTGCACCCCTCATAGGGCTTTGCAAGCGGCTGACTGTCAAAGTGTGGAAATGTGATCGGTAATGAGAGACGCTGTTCTTAACATGATTGATTCCAGATGCCCTTGCAAACAATCACAGTCAACAACAAACTGATATATGACAAAGAACGATGGTGGAGTGGATGAGATTTGACAATTTACTGAAGCCGCTCTTATTGACTAAGAAAACACTGTGTAGAAAAAAATGGAAACAGGAAGCATGCTGAGGGACTGATGGATAGGAATGAACAAACCTCACAATATGGCAAATGCTTGTTAGAATAACAACAACTAGGGCTTGCAGTAGAAAAACTAAAAGGATGTTTGTCATTTACTTTTATAGTGAATTAATTTTATCATTGGTGTGTTGGGTAGTTGTTTGAAACACATAGCAAAAGACGGGTTTAAATTAAAATATATTGCGAAAGAACGGCTCAGTCAAAGTACAAAAATGCAGTTGAAAATTCATGGTCATGCTGATTTATATCTATATTTAATTTAACTCACAAATTACCCAAATTAATTAAGGAGCACAAAGTTTCTTGTGATTCCAAGAGTTTCAATTTTCAAAAATTCTAAATTTTGTTGTTATGAGAAACTTTTTAATTATAATGAAATTCACATTTCAACAAAACCAAAAATTAAAGAAGTCATAATCTGTCAGAGGAATGTATCTTAATATCTTGTCAAGAGAAAATTTCTCATTATAAAGAAATACTGCATCTAAATTTGTTTCTCAACTCACACAGTTAAATATGTAACATTGCTAAGAAAATGTATCATTTTCTTTAGATCTTCAGATGTGCAAAGCTGGGAGAAACATGCCCCCAAAGACTTACAGCTGTACCCACAGAGAAAGGTTATTTTACAAAGTGTTCACTCGGGGGCTGAATACAAATGAATGCCAGTCACACTTTCCAGTTTTTTATTTGTAAAAATGTATTATTTTCCTTTTTATTTATAGCTGTGCACTACCTTGTGTTGGTCTATCACATAAAATCCCTAATATGCTGATGTTGGCATGAGCAGCAACTGCCAAGATGTTTGACTGGTTATTAAATTACATTGACGCTCAGAATAATCTCATCATTATCAGAAAAAAACAAATAATGTTGGGTGCAACACATATTTGATGCAACAATTGTGTCACATAATCAAAGTTACACAATTATTTTTAGACTTTTGACAATCTAGTTTGCTGCAGCTGACCAAATACTTTTTTATTATTGTCTTACTTTCAATATAAAAGTTTTTCTGCACCATCGGCTCCCTGTGGTTCAGTGTTTACTATTCCCAGCCTCGTCTCATACGTCTCAATAAATTATCTCAATAACATTGGGAGAAGAAAAAATATATATATTTCACAAGAAGAATAAAAACTTTCTGCTGATGTTTCTTAAACATTGTTTTTTTCATTTTTAACCACAGTTTCAAAAGGTTTGGTACGCAGACAAATGTAAAACCATGTTTGATTGATTTCTCATTTTTGAAACGGTAGACCAAACTCAATCTCTTGTTTTATGTGAAAGATCGATCTTTGGAGTGTATGAAAGCTTTCAGGATTTATTAGACTGCACTGTAATCACTTCTTCTCCCAAAAGGCTACTGAATTACAAGGCTTTATGATAATTTATGGGCTTAGCTCTTAAGAAACTTTTATCCATTCCAAGAGTTGGAAGTGTAGAGTAAGGCAGAGGTTTTAGCCGCAGTGGTCACACTGATCAAGATCAATCTTTTAAAAACTGTTCCTGCCTCTACAGTCACACAGCTTAAGATAAACTGAGGCCAGTGTTTGCTAAAACTCATTACTGAATGAAAGAACCAAATATCCACTCAAAAAATTTGAAAATAAATTTGCAAACAGAGGAGACAAAGTGACCAGCCTTTTGCATCACACTTCCATGTTGACTTAGGTCCAGATATCATGTGTGATATGTTTCTTCTTTTTCTTTTTTAAACTTTAGCTGATTTTTAAAATATTTTTAGTTTTCTGGTATATCAGAACCCAGGTCTACTGCAACGGAAACCTTTGCACAAATGCAGGAATCGTTCGCAGAAAGATCCACTTTATGATAGCGGAAGATATGCAGGCTCTGTTTATTATTTATTATTATTTTTTACAAACTTTACAATTCACTTGTGCTCGGATATGTAGCACAAGTGAATTGTATATTCATGTCATGTCCTCAGTTAAAATCTACATAAAACTGAATTTAATTTTTCAAAAGTAAACAGAAAACAGCTGAGAACCCGGCAACCAAGGAACAATGATGCGACATTTGAAACCCAAAAGTTGGGCACTAACAAATTCAAATAAGGCCATTTAAGAGAAAATTAGTAATGGAAAATTCTCCAGCTGAATATCTCACTAAATAATACCTGGCGAATTTTTTTAGTGAGGGGGAGAAAGAAACCCTGCCTAAGAACAGCAACAAACCTGAAACCTATCCAGAAATTTAAAAGCACAATGGGAATCCAAGCTTCTCTGTAATTCATGACGGTGGCTAATAATCACTTTTGAAGAATTGTAAAATAAATTAATAAAAAAAAAAATCCTGCTTGCATGTTGACATGTAATCTGTGCTCCGGTTCTGACCAGTCCTCTTACACCAATGAGCATGAGCCAATTTCTTCCAAAACTTTCATATTAGTGATCTCTGCAGTGACTGGATAGGTTTTACTTTGTGCCACACAATCTGTCCAGGTTTTTTTTTATGAATCAAAGGAAGCTCAGCTGGTTGCAAAGAGTCTAACTTTGCAGCAATGCTTTATACTGAACAAGCCTGTGGTGACAATGACATAGAAATCCCCTTTAACAGGAAGAAACCTGAAGCAGAACCTGGCCGACCTCTGTTGTGTTCCCATACTTGTGCAATGGGTTGTTGCTTCCCTTGATTGTAAGTTCTTATTGTTACATAATTTTAGGACAAAAAAACTCTTCTAAAGGAGAGAGAAATCTGTCTTCACCTGTTCGCTTTCATTAAACTCATCTTCACTTTCTGAATATAGGATCCGTGGGGATGAGAATGCTCTCTCCATCCTTTTCTTTGTTGCAAATGAATGGCCACACATCCATTCAACACTTCCTGCTAAAAAGTTATTTTGTTGTCAATAAAACATTTTTCTCTTCACTGCCAGGAACGGTGGCAGGGTTCCAGATGGCACAGCTATATACTACATCAGCATCCAACATATCTGGTGCTACCTATCCATTTCAGAGGACATGGGCTTTTATTGTGTGAACACAAAAAGACTTAAATTGATGTATATCTCTTCCACAGTCATATTGTTTTTCTAAGAATTAAGGAGAAAAGATTGAAGTTGACTAAAAATCTTTAACTGATTATCCATTTCAAACCTAATTTAGCTTGATACTAACTTTCTTCTGTCAGCCTTACATTTACAGCAGCTACAGCTCAATGGTTTAAAAAGAGGCGGTGGTAAAAATGCAAGTGCTCAACAAGTTCGTGTGGAGCTCAATGATATCTTTTAAGCATTGAAAGCAGAGGCTTGGAAGACAGATGGAGTTTGTGCTTCTCCTCCCTGACACAATGCACCGGAGCTTTTCTTCACGCCTAAGCTGACACCTGCAGACGCAGGCCAGGGGATAATGGCACCCTGAATCAGACACCGAAGCACCGTAACGGCATGCCCTCAAGCCTGCCTGTCAGTGTAAATCAAAAACCCCTAAGTAATTATTTTTATTCTTCCATCAGCTCAGGTATGAGCACCCTTGAGGGGGGCTTCCTGTCTGCCTCCACTGCTCAACCAACAACAGCCCTACAATCTGGCCTGTTTTCACACTGACATTTCAAACAACAAATCCTGGTCAGGGCCTCCCATGGCTGATGGAAATGACAGTTTAGTATAAATCAGAGGGGCTCGTCTGAGAGTTATATAAACATCAAAACAGGCTCAAGCATTTAAGAAACATGTCAAAACATACCGGGATTAACTTCTTGTCACGTGGGCAGCGAGTACTTTGAACAGGATTTTAACTGGAGCGCAGAGCAATCTTAGCGAATCTATTGAGTTGAGAGGACAGCTGTGTCTGCACAGAGTAATGGGTGGTAAGGACGTGTAGATTTTACTGCAAGGCAGGGTGTTCACTCCATCTGGTGTTCAGATCATTTTAAAAGGCTCAGAGAAATGACTCAAAGCAAACTCTGGTCATAAACTCACGTCAGGTCTGCTTCTGACCATTTTGTGGCCAAACCGGAGCTGCTTTCAGGTCTCTGTACACAGTGCAACAGCATTGCAGCAAATCACTTAGAGCTTCTTAAAAAAAACATAATTGGACAGCACCATAAAAGCCTTCATCATCACTTTGCCTCAAACGTAACATTTCATGTGAAGCTTTTTTTATGATGAGACCATTTTCCTCCCAGCAGCCAGAGTGTTTTAGAAAGCTGCATCTATACCTCTGCAACCTTTTTATACACTGTTGTATATCAGCAAGACAGAAACACATGGTTGGTGCCAAGCAATATGCGCGTTTCAGCTGAAGATTGCAGTACAAACATAAGCACCCTCAGCAATTATTGCCACCACTGGTAAATGTGGATAAAAAGCGTTTAAGTTTTCTGACACTTAAAACCTTACAAAAAAAACCCAACCTTTAATTTGAAAACATGCATCCTGGGGAGAGTCCCATGTGAATAGACACATTTGTTTTCTTTTGCAAGATCATCAATATTTGTTTCCCCAACAATCTTAGCTTTAATAAATTCAGCTTAAGTCTTTTTTCAATATTTAAAAAGGGAAAGACAAGAGAACATGCCATTTGGAACCCAGGACTAGTGTTTTGGTGGCTCTGAATCACTCCTTTAGATCAGGATGCCACTTTGCTGATTTGAAAACATTCCTTTTCCTAAAAACTGATTTGCAGGACTTATTTTCCACAGCTGAAATCCAAAATTAGTTCCCGTTTTTTTTAAGTTGAAAGCAAGGTTGCTTTCTTGCCTGAAGCATCACAAATTTTTAACATCCTTTTGATTGTTTTATTACAAATCCGAACCATCTCAGTGGTATCCGCCGTAAGATTTGCTGTGATTTCGTGAATTTTCAGGCATGTTTAAAAAGGGACAATAGCAGAGTAACAAACACGCAGCCCTGTGGTGCTCCAGTAGTATTACAGGAGGAATGCAAGCTCATTTTTCACCATGTGTCTTGGAGCCCAGCTCAAAAACATCATTCCCTGAGCATTGTGGGACCTCAGTGCTCATAGAATCGTCAAGGAACAATTAGCTCATCAACATTACCAAGTCCTTACTCCTAGTTCATTCATCAATCGACTGGCACCACAGTCGAGCCCAATCTCTCTATAAGATTATGTGTTGAGAGAATATTGTCTAAAAATGTCTACAAAAGATTGGTTGGCTTTGTGGAAAATTTGAGCAAACAGTGTAGATGAATATTCATTCATTTGTCTGACATCCCAAATGTTGCCTCGTTTGCAGGTGCTTGTTCATGTGTCGTTGCTGTGATATGATCATCTGCTTGTTATAGTTTGATGAACCACAAAATGGTGACATGCTGCAGTTCAGAACCACTGCATTAGAGTTGCCTGAGAACTAAACCATGAAAGATAATTGAAGCATACAACATGACCTTTACCACAGTCATCTGAGCTCATTTAATGTTCACGCCACAGAGTAAACAGAATTCAATTAGCCAGTGTGGCAGTGTGTAATTTAAGATAAAAATATGATGAAAAATTAAAGCATGTAGTTAGATAATGAATAAATTGCTATGGGACAAGCTGTAATAGGACTTTGTGTTTTCAAAGAGTTTTGTGCGATTTGTTTTTAAGCATTTGTTTATTTCATTTAAAGGTTTAAACAGGCTTTCTTATGCAGAAGTCAACCCTCTCTGTGAAATGTCAAGAGTTATTTTCTGTCCCACGTGATGTTAAAAAGTCCAGGTTTGGTCCCAACAATAAACAGTTGCTGTAGCTTCATGACGTTTAACAAGCTTTAAATCAGTTATTTTTAACAGTTGCTTTTTTTTTCTTGCCACTTTTCCAGAAAAGTCAGATTTGTGGAGTCCAAAACAAATAGCTGTCCGGTAAGCTGACTCTCTCCCACTTGAACTGTGACTCTCAGCAGCTTCTCCAGATTTTCTATGGAGTGGGCTGTTTCTCAGAGTAAAGCTGCTCTTGCCTGATCTGCAAGTTTCTGTACACAAGAGTATTCAAGGACTTCAGCTATTCAATGGCAGTTGTGATTCCTATCAATCAATCAATCAATCAAATTTTATTTGTATAGCACATTTCAGCAGCAAGGCATTTCAAAGTGCTTTACATAATTAAAATAAAAACAGCATGTGAGAAAGAGTTTAAAAACAAACAAAAAAAAAGCCCCCGTGAATACTGGGATCCTATGAATAATACATTGTTTGTGGATGTAATAGGACAAAATGGACTTTAGCGAAGACGACAAAGAGAAAAGTCTTTGTCCTACATGTTTTGGATTTTTTTGTTGCTCTTTTTTCCATAATTTTTTCCTACCACAGTCATTTCTATCTCCTATTTGCTCTATGTGTGTTTTCCCTTTTCCATATGATACATGATAGATTGCAATAATCATCTGCTTTAGGTAGATGGTGACACTGTATACGTCTTCTGGCCTGTGGCAAACTCCACGCTTGGACAACTATGTTTAAAAATGCACTTTTTCTATCTGACATGTGCTGCTCACAAGCGAGACAGAACATCGATAAGCCCAAGGCATGGATACACAAGACACACACACACACTAGGGCCATGCAATGGTTCAAAAAGCTTTCATAAATGTCTCATAAATTAAACAATAATTGCTCAGTGATGCATTAATTGTTTGTAGCTTGTGACAAGCCGCGATAATTTTATAACTGATGGGAGGAAAAAAGCAGTTGATTTCATCTGGATCAAACAAACAAATCATAAAGCCCCCAGTTTATCAGCCATGCTTGCAGACGTTTGCAGAGTGTTTCAATAAATCATTATTTGAGGCTTCTGGAGCAAAAATAAACTGTTATTCTCCAAACTAATGTTGCGTGCTGTCTGTGTTTTCCAGACTCATTTATCAGTTTCTCCTTTATTTTGTGCGTTAGGAGGGGAGTGGGATATATAGATGAAATTACACAACAGACACATGCCTGCACATAAAAATAGCCTTGTTTACACAGATGTTTTCTATATACCTCTGACTTTGTTCTTGAGATGTGATCACTACTAATCAACATTTTGAATCACTGTGACATATGTAGAATAAAAAGTTCAAGTATCCCAATTTAATTCGGGAAATTGAACACAGGCAAGGCTGATGCGACACAATATGTCAACTTTAATTACAGCCTAAAAAAAACAAAACAAAACACAAAAACATCTATTTTAAGCTGTATAATATATTCACAGAGGGACCTTCCTCGGATGTAATCCTCCATCCAGCCATGTGAAAAGCTTGTAAATCCCAACAATAATATGTATAATATCCATGCATCCGATCCAACATATTTGGACATATTATTATAGATATAGCAGAACTAAGTCCCACTCATATTCTTTTCAAATTTTTCTTGGTTTAGAAAATCTGATACTTTATACAAACATTTGTTTACTTTACAAAATCCTCCAAGATTTTGGTGCTCAGGCTCTTAACAGGGTGTCACATTGAGCACATAGAACTAGTCGCTAGAAGGACTAGTCACTAGAGCGACCTCTAGAGGTGGCTATAAGTACTCGCTGTTGATGAAAGTAGCCGAGTAAAGCAATAATTTTGTGAGTGGGGTTGTGCTGTGAATGGTTCGATTGGTTTTAGTGAGATAGGAGTCATGGTTTTTTGGACATGTATGGATACAAAAATATGTAATTACATTTCATACTGGGTTTTCATCAATTCACCATCCATGTTGCATTATATTTGGCTGCCATCAACCTGTCCAGGAACAGCCTGTCAAAATTAGCAGTTCTTTTGCGACAACCTGGTACCATGTACCTTTCTTTAAAAAAGGTCAATGAAATGTTATACACCGTCCATGTATGATAAAAAAAAAATAAAAATGGTCTAAAGGTCAGACATATTTTTCCTTGAGACTATTTGTTGCATTGAGTTTTATCATATATATAAGTATGTAAGTGTTTCTTTGAAATGGCATAGTTTCATTTTATGCAGATGCTGTCAGTTTAGTTGTTGACACAAAATCAGTAATTTATCAGAGCAAGTGCATCTGAATCTGCAATGTTTTAAAATAAACCCAGTTCAAAAGCACTGGCTGACATCTTGTTACTTAAGATTACTGGATCATTACATAAACAGCAGATGTACATGAATACACACATGGATGAATCTAATGAATCTGAATCGTGTCAGACTAGTCGGCAGAGATAAGTCCATTAACAGAAATAGATATCAAATAGAAATTAATTTTAGCAAAAGTATTCATGAATGCATGGAGCTAATTTTTCAAAAATTACATAAACACAGATTATTGTTCTTTAAAAAATTAAACAAATGTGAGATTTTGTTTGATGACGCAGAAACTTAGGTTTGAAACCTAAATTTTTGTATCACTTTAAACTTTATTTTTCTTTTTCAAAAAACTAATATTTGCTTTTTTTTTAACTTTATGCCCACTTCTAAACTTAAAAGGATGATGGACAATCACAGAATAGCAGTTCATTTGTGTACATTTTGTCAGAGGGGATGTCAGTTTCACATCATATTAACATCAATCATAAAGAACTTATGAAATCAAATTAAAAGAGACTAACATGAAGTTCTCCTTCCTCAGGCTTTCCTGCTCTGAGATAATTAGTTCCGATGCTTTTAGTATAGAACTGAAATGTTTCCAATTTTCCAAGCTGATTAAGTGTTTAATAAGGAAGATGTTTCTTTATTTTAATGTTTATTCTCAAAGAGCACTTTAAAAGTATTCAAACCCCTTTTCACACTTTTTATATTTTGTCAATTTGCAACTACAAACCTTAACGCATTTCATTAGAATTTTATTTGATAGACCAACACAAAGTTTTGAATAAGTTTGAAGTGCAAGAAGAATGCTGTATATTTTTTCTCTATTTTTTAGAACCCATAATCTGGAAAGTGTTTTTAGGTACTTAGCCTGCCTGAGTTAGTACTTTGTGCAGCCATATTTCGCTGAGGTTATGGCAGTATGCCTTTGCAGCCATTGGTGAATATGTTTTGCTCCATTTCATTGCAAGTTGCTGTATGTTTACAGTCATTGACATAGAATGTGAACAACTATCCCAATTCTTTTGCAGCCTCTAATAGCTACTTTACCCCAGAGAGCATTGTATTTAACTTCATAATTCAGACCATCTTCCTAGTTCCTGCTCAAAAAGTGATTCCTTGCAGCAGAATACTGTAGAATCCGGCAGTCAGATGAAGAAACCATGGAGCTTAAATAATGTGATGTGATGAGTAATATGGAAACCAGGTGAGCATAATCAACAGATTGCAGAGCAGCTGGGAGTGAATCTGAGCATGAAACCAAGTGAAAGATTGATAATGGGTGCAGGAGAAAATGAATGAAAATGAAAATGAGTTAGGCTCTGACTAACCAGAAGCTAATGCTAACATATGAAATCAAAATGCACAGAGCAGGACACAAGAAGGAACTCATCTCAAATAATGATTTAATATGGAGAAACGCCACTGAAATTATCTAAATACAAACTCAGGTGAAAACCAAAACACAAACAGATGGGAATTGTGACAATTCCCTCATAAAAATTAAATATTTAATGTGGTTGAAAACGTAAGAAACTCTGAATTCCCAATTTGTTGTTGAAATGGGCGACCCAGTAAATATTTGTGCACGTCTGACTTATTGTCATCTTGTAAGGCTTGTCCACCAAAGAAATGAATGAAAACTGAAATACCACGTTTAAATATTCTCCTTGACTGTATCTGTACTTAAAGGGAGGATTTTCTCTGGCAATGTCAACACTGTAGTATATTTCCATGACTGAAAAAGATGTTTTTTCTTTCCCCAGCTTTCATGTACTCATCATCATCACAAACCCCTTCAGGAATTTTGTCTCCTTGTGGACTGGCCTTTCGTCTGACCCATTTTGAAATGGCTTTTACATCTGGTTGATGTGTGTGTGTGCAGAGAGCTGCACAGACCCAGAGCCTTACAGCTAGTTTGCATAATGTATCATAATGTACAGTGGGATTTTAATGTCTCTGTCCTTTTAAAAGGTCTCATCTGTTACCTTGCTTTTTAAAGAAGGCATGTACATACGGTACAAAATAATACAAATTATACACACATCAATGTAGAAAATCACACTAAAATTAGCATACATATGGATACATACCCAAACTATATAAACACAGTAGCTTAACGTCAGGAACAAGCAGCACATGATCTCTGATAATGGTGTTTGTAGTTAGAAACTGTGCAACACTTGCTCAGCCACCTGTAATGCACAAAATAAAGTTGGATTTTCAATTAGACATACTCAGCATAATATAGGTGTGCCAATGGTATTGTTGCTGTCTGATGGGCTGAAAGGTATCTTAATCAGCCAGAGTTGGCAGAGATAAAACAAATGCTCCAAAAGGCCTTGGTGAGTGATTCTTGTGTGCCCCATGTTAAATTGGAAAGGATTGGTGCATAATTTGAGTTTCTTGAAAGGGAAAAGGAGAGATGCAGAGCACATGAAGTATGTATTATTAACTAATAATATTAATTGTGCATTGAAATGTAATCCTTTTGAGAAGATCAACTTTTGCTAAGAACAAAGGTCTAAATCGTGTTTTCTGATTAGCAAACGGAGTGAGGAGGTAATGACGTCATCAGGACATATTAATTTAATGATTTTTTATTTTTATTTAATTGAGTATTGCATTTTTGGTCACAGGTTTATTTTTTATAGTTATGATTATTTTATTTATGTTGTATACTTTTATAAGAATTTACTTGAGTTAGAAGTAATTATTTATTTTTTTCTTCTTGTGGGCGGAGCCTGTGATTACGCAGGAGGGCTCTCCACCACAGGGAGACAGTTTAGACTTGGAACAGGTCATATTGAAGGTGATGCCTGGATATCCATTGTAAATATGCTGCAAAGTTTCTACAGCTTTTTTTTTCACCTGAGGATGAGAACAAGGAACACCATTCGAAATGGACTACATCATTGGCACCTTCAAAAGTTATTCTCTACATGCTGATGCATCTCTGTAATTAAGAATGCAATTAAAAACTCTTATGATTATTGTTATGATTCTATTTATAAAGTCAAACGCAGATGTATAGATTAATCTCACACAGTGATGTAGCTCAAGTGTCTGTTCCTTTTTTTTAATGCTTGTGACTAATAACTATGATTATAGCAACCCAAACTGATTTAGTCACTGTTTATCCATTTTCCCTTCTACCTTTAGTGTAATTAACTTCACTGTAGAGAACGGATGGACCAGTTGCAGTTATGCCAGACTATGAGATATAACTAAAACATGAGTTGCAAAGCCTCACATGGTGACATTTCAATTTTGGCAGCTGTGAAATGTCAGTTAACTGAGTAAAGTGACGAGTGTTCAGGCCTGTGGCTGCAAATCCAACAGCAGGAGATGATATATTCAATGTAACTACAACTATAAGAAACACTACCTGTTAATCCTACTCTGATAAGGTATTATCCCAATGAGACAGTGTTCTGAAAGAAGCTGCCCAACAGCTGCCCACCGTTTTTCTGCCCTGTCCAAGTCAGCCTACAGACAAAGATGCAGCAGGCAGGAAACAGCTTCAATCCCAGGTTCATTATCACAGAGAAAGGAAAGGTTTATCTATTTATAGAACATCAAAGGCAGATGGGAGATATTGATGCATAGCTCCGTGGAGCGTTGCAGCCTCCAGGATAACAATATCATCTCCTCTCCCAGGGATCCTGCTGTTCATGCCTTGGAAGAGATGGAGAGGATAAAAACAGGGCGAGGGCATCATAGAGCAACACTACCAGGAAGGATAAGGATTTTTTAAAAGTTTTGGACCATCCATGAGATCTGTGATTCACTTGCCAATGTAACATGACCAGGGATGAATCACCATGCTGTTTGGAAAGAGGCAGCCGGCCAAAAGATCTTGGATGCCTGTAGAAATAAACTGGCAAATGTTGAATTTTGTTAGCAACAGCCTGTGGAAACATCAACAGAAACACAAACAGTATCAACATCATGCAAGTCAATTCTCTTCTTTGTGACACGTTTGTGGGGGTTTTTAAGCAACCAGTAAGGCTGAGTTGTTCTCTAGCAAAGCTTGTTTGTTCTCCTAAAATGGTAAGTTTTGCAGAAAACTCATTTTTGATCTTAGATCAAAAATAAAGGGAAAACAAAAAAGGACATATTTATTGAACCACTTCATGATAGTGGGATTTTTGACATGTGAATTGCAATGGACGTTCAGGCAAAAGACTGTTAAAGTCAGTTTGTAATCTTCTCAGGAATCAAATGAAAACGGTCAGGAATTGATGTGAAATGTTTCAGACAGCTGAAAACTCAGAGACATTCCCCTCAAGCCCTGGAGAGTCATTGATATGTAATTAGTTTTATTGTGTAAGCAGAACTGGTGGAAGCCACAGAAATACAAAAATGGGATTTTTGTCATGCGAATTGCAGTGGAAGTTCAAGCAAACAGCTGTTCATAGGTATTTACAAGGTTCTCAGGAATTTGATGTAAATGGCCAGGCATTAACATTTAATTTCAATAGTTTGAAAACTTAAACACAATGGTAGGTATTCCCATCACTTTTCCTTCCCTTCCCCCAGCCTGTTGTGTAATTGGTGAAGTGCAACAGTTGCAACCCTTAGGCTTGAAAATCTGAATCTTAAGGACTTTCGCTAAACGCTGCTGCTTCAGAGTTCGATCTCACCTGCCCCCTTCTGAATCCTTACTATTGATGTGACTACCGTCACCTTTCCTGCGGTGCTGCTTAGCTGACCAGTGGATGTTAACCACACATCATTCACCAATGCGCTCTATAAGTTGATAAGAAACTGAGCAACTGGGTGGAAATGAAGCCTTAAAAACCCTTGGAATTACATGCTTGGATGCAGTGACTTTTGAAATAACATTAATCACCACCTTATATAGACGTGCATCTCTTGATTCATCTATGGAGGAAGTTACGGGATTATATGAGGAGTTTGCATGTATTGGCAAAACAGTGATACTGTTATCAGGTTATATTCAAGTATATTGTATATTATTCAATGTCTTTCTTCTGACTCTTTTATCTCAATCTTTCCTCTATCTTTTATGTGCTCACATGCATCTTTAAGGTGTACTGATTAGAATCCAGCACTGGACAGTGAATGTCACTCTGTATCTGTTCATTTTGTATGACTTGTAACATTTGATCATTTTGGGCAATAAAGCTTGTTTTATACTTAACAAAATCGTACTATTTTTCAAGGTAATGACCCCGAGGCGTTTTGGTCGGGTCCCGGAACTGTTGAACAGAGTTGGGTGGTCCGCACAGGGTAAAATATGTGCAGCACAACAATACATTGTCAGCATTGAACTAGTACCAAATGCATTCGCAATTATTGGCTTAAATGGGGGCAGTGGCACCACTAAAGTGACCAGTCTTTCTGCTGACATCAAAAACATAATACTTTACGTCACACATATCAATTGAATGATTATGTGTCAAACTGGCACATAATCTTAAAATGTTTTCAAATTCAGCTCCAAATCCGGATGGTCATGGCAGACAAAGCAGCTGACTTTGCAGAACCAGAACTTTGTTGTCATTATATTTTCCAAGTAATCCAATGAAATGATTGAATGAATAGTCCCACAAAGAGAAAATAGGCCCAAAGTCCAAAATGCACTCTTTCAAATGACGATAGAAAATGCAGCCTCTTCACTGCATGTGGCCCAAATGGGTAAACAGATTTTTAGAGAAAAGTCTGCCGGACCGGTATCTTTCTGAAATTTCCAATATATTAGATAGAGTATAAAGTCAAACCACACAATGTGATGTCTTCTATTAATAAGCCCCTTCAGAAAAAAGGGGCTTATTAATAAAACCTATTAATTGTGGTCCAATTCCTCAATGTGTCAAAAACTACTACAAGTTGGTTTGTTTTTGTTTGTTTTTGCTTTTTTTTCCCAAAATGCCACTACATCTTCTACTTTTCAACTGCCTGGGCTTAGTCACCCTATTACACACACATTCGGTTATGTAATCTATTATTGTGGTTTGTGGTTGTTGTTTGATATTATTAAATACACATAGGACTTTGTATATTACTTTTCGTTTGATGTCAGATGTTGAAATCAAAAAGGGCTCAACCCAAAGGACCCACCAATTGTTGCCCAATGAATGCCTAATGAAAATGTATTGTGGTTGAAGATCCATCAAGTTGCAATCCATCAAAATCTGTAATATGTTAGTGTACTCGCTTATTTAGGATGATTTAGTTAAATAATTTATTTACTCAGTAATGCTTTTTTTTTCTTTTTGCAATTTTTTTATTTGTTATGTATTTATTTTGAAATAGACATTTAAAATTCTGATCGACACTCCTTACCATTTGGTGGCGGTAGTGCACCATTAAGTTTTTTACCCACTACAAATAACTTCCACGAGAAGAAGAAGAAAAGCCACGCCAAAGACGAGCTACATCCGAAAGATGGAACCATCAAAACCCACAAAGAAAAAAACACGTCGTTTTTGTGGACACTGCGACAATGAACTTTCTCAGTCCCAATACTTTCACCATAAAAAACTTTACTTCAGTAACGGAGTTTGGAATAGAAATCGCAAAAGTTCAGATGCTCAAAACAAGCCGTGGAGGTTTACGGATCTTACAAATGACGTGGTTGGGGAGGTTGAGGCGATGGAAAACTAGAAAAGCTTACTGAAGAGTTTGAAGAAAGTGAAGAAATGCAGCTACCAACTACAGTCGATGGTAAGCTATCAAAAATGAATTTTAATGCTGCTTTTACGAACCTTTTTGTAACCTTATGACTAAGCATATATATATATATATATATATATATATATATATATATATATATATATATATATATATATATATATATATATATATATATATCCTTCTTTATCAATATCATGGCTAGCAATATTGACTAACGTTGTTGAAATTATGCATTAAGTTACTGTGTACATGAGTAGTTCCTTTAAATCTACCAACCTTTCGCATATAAAGCACTTTTTGCTTCTTTTATTTTGCTTTTCTTTTTTTCGTTTTGAATTTTTTGTATTACATTTTTACCTGTCGAATCATTTTCTTTTAGTTTTGTTCTTTTTTTTCCCCAGAAATATTGTCATTTTTATGTTTATAAGAGGCCCATAAAATTAAAACTGTATTGCTCTACTTCAAGTCTTCTCCTTGTTCCTCAGATTCAACGACTTATGACCAAAGCTTTCATCTTTTCCTTGATTCAAATTCTCCACCATATGCAGAGCCACAACCACCCTGCTTTGTGGTAAGTATTAAACTAAACTTGTAAGCTTTTTGACCATGTCATATCCTTTATTAGTAATGTCTCAGCATTGTTTTAATCTTTGCTGTCTCTCCTCCGCTTCAACAGGAGGGTACTCTGGGAATTCCAGCCAACTCTAAGCCTGCAGACTGTAAAACGTTATTGTCCGCTATCAGCGGATTGTCTTGCTTAGTAACCCAGCTATCTGAAAACCTTTACCACAGACTTGGTTCCATGGATGAGAAGTTTTTGTCCCTCGAACAAAGGCTCTCTGTCTTGGCGGAAAAATGGGAAAGCGGTTCTGGTATAGTAGAAACGCACCAAAAAAGACGACGCTGCAAAAATACCAAACTTGCGGTAAAAAAACCCCCACACATAGTAACACATGTATTATACAGAAAATCATAGTGTTTGCATACTGAACATGTCTTTGTTTTTACAGGAAGCAGTTCGACGTTTTTACAATTCTGACACCAACACCAGTCACTATCAGCCAGATCAAGGGTAGGATTGTTTGGGTTTTTTTTCCACATTGACTGTTGTGAACTTTTAAAATACTCACATCTTTTTATTTATTACAGACTTAATTCTTCTCACAATCTAGCAGTTACATCGGTCCTACTCCAAACTTTGAAGGCAAATCCGGATTTCCAGTGTGTGGAAAGCTGTGACATCATTTGTAAGTGTCTTGAGTCGCATCTTGGGTTTATTTAATATGTATGCATCTTTGTTGCAATACAGTTTTAACACACACTTTTTAATTTTATTCCAGCTGCTTGTAAGACATATTTTGAGACTTTAAGAAGAAACTACAGGTACCAGCAACCGGATCGTGAAGCTAAGGCTGTCTCGATAAAGAACTTGGCCAGGAGCCGACAAAGAAGAAAGAGAGTAAGTTCAACAACTTATGTCTTTACTGTAGCAAATTGTAAAAAAAAAAAAAAAATATATATATATATATGTATGTGTCCAAGACTGATTTGATATTTATTTATTTACTTATTTTTCGCAGCTTCTGGCAGCGAGGCAGAGTGTGATAAAAGATGAGGAGCGTGAGTTCTGGCGTGGCGTCACTGTGGACCTGATGTCTGATGAGGAGGACGGCGTGTCGGAGGGCATATTTGGGTGGATTGTGCGTCGTCCCTCATTTCGCAGCCAGGAACTCAGTGACCTGTGTGGAGTGCTTCAAAGCAGACTGGGTGTCTGTTCGAAGTACGCTGCAAGACATCTGCGGCGGCTGCGTTATGGAGCCGAGTCTGATAGACTGCCGCCTACCAGCTACAGCGCCGAGGCAGCAAGAAGACATTTTGTCCCAGAGTTTATGCCTCAAATTCTGATATAACCTGTGTGTTTCAGTGTGTTTCTCTGTGATGTTTTGGTCAATAAAAAAAACATTCAACTTTGCTTCATCGTGTGCATACATTAAAGCTAATTAGAGATGGGATTGTATGCTAGTTTTTTCCACCATGTGTTTTTCTTCTGCCATTCTTTCATGAAGCTCTGATCTATGTAGGAAACGACTCACAACTCTGTCTCAGCCACACAAAAAAAAAGGATACGGACAGTCTGCAATGAGCATCCAGGTCTGCAGAGAGGATCTTCAACTCTAGTCTTCCCACCATTCAAGAGTCCAAAGGGCTAAGCTAGGGTCAAGAAATGTGCCATAAATATCTCATCTGATCCCACACATCCTGTGAAGAAACTGTTCAGACTTCTACCCTCAGAAGGAGCTACAGAGCCATTTGCAGAAACCGGAGACAGACAGCTTATTTCACAATGCTGTCTCTCAGATGAACACCTCAGCCAGATTAATTCATGCAGATTACTGCCTTAAAAAAGGTGGATTGTCATGTTGACAAATTTTCTCACCTGAACTGCAAACCATTGTGACTCCTCCAGAGTTACCAGGGGCCTCTTGGCTGCTTCAGTACTTCCTTCTGACGTTGCTAAGCCATTTGTTTATTTAGGCCTTTGTTTATTTCTTCATGAAACTACATGTTGATCTTCCAGCTGTAGGTTTAATATAATATTTTAGTTGCTTTATTTTGTCAAGGACCTTCAGAGACATTTCAAGCCAGTTTTCAGAAATGGGAGTGTGTGTGTTCCCCGGCATTTCCATGCACAGCAAAACCCTGAAAGAAAGGTGTTATTTTTGGCTATATAATTAAAAAGTATTATTTTAGGTCACAACAGGCACAGACATAATTATACAAAATAATTGTTATGCAAATGCAATCAGAGTGCTATTGCAACAAGATAAAATAAGAGTTTGTCAGTAATGACCTTTTGGATCTCAGTATCATTGTTTACTAGGGAACTTTCCTCCTTATTGTCGGGCAAATCCAGAGTTTGTTTTAAACATGAATCACTGCCAGAAGACTGGTAGTTTTTCTGCTTCCATGAAAGAAGCCATCTTTCAGTAGATGATCTATGATTTCAACAAATATGCCTGCATTTTCACTGCAGGCATATTTTTATGATGGTTGGCTCCAAGTCAGTTTATTCTCAAAGTTTATGTAAAGGAGTTTATAGAAAAAAAAAAATCTGTATTCTCTGTAAAGCATTTCCCTTCATTTAAGGACGTTTTACATGTACATCTTTTGACTGTCAGACATTGCCGTTGCTAACCGTTTGGTTTCCTTAAGCATGAATGCTTTGTTTCCCCTCCCATGAAATTTACAAAGATTCATAATTTGTGCTATTTCTCTTTATTTGCTGGTAGAAAATTAAGGTTCACAAAAATTTCAAGCAGGATCAAAATGAGGAAATTAAGTTCAATGAATGAAATATGTGATAGAGAAGTAGGACCCGTCCCATAAAGAACTATTACAATAACAGCTATTTTGTGCTACTTTCATGTTTTATTGGTTTGATGCCAGATTATTTAAAAAAAAAAAAGTACTAAAAGGAATCTCAAGAGGGAAAAAACATACTTCACACCAAAGTAATTTTTTCATGTTTTCAAAAATCGACATTCAAATTTGCCTCAATTCCAAGAACGGTGTTAATAAGACGCTATGAATCCATTTAAGACAATGCATGAGACAAACGTCACATAGTAACATCAATGCTCCCAGTTTAGAGCAAAACTCATTAAAGAGAGCAGAATTCTTCCGCAATATGAGTTAAAAAAACGTTTATATTCGTAAACATCCAAGTGGACCAAGGTTTGCACACGAAGTGTTCAATTGTTCTCCCGTTATGCTGCACTGCTGTTTTTCACTTTGTTCACATGGAGATTAGGAACTGTTCCCCAACAGCAGGATTAACCTCACATAACATCAGATGAATACAGTAGCAGCTGGTGGATCCATTTATAGCCTCGCAGTAAGAAATTTTGGGAAAATGTTACCTGTCGGACCCTGTCAGAGCTGGAACATGTTAAAAATGGTGAGTCTGGGGATAACACCTTAAAGCCAGACATTTTTTCATTCATTTGAAATAAGTGTTTTTGAGATTTGGTTTTTATTCAGCAAAATCAATGTTTTATTTAGAAAGCCACAGCTTTCTAAATTTATAGCCACAGCTTTCTAAATAAAAGAAAGCTGTGGCTTTCAACAGATTTATTTCATTTGCAGATTACATATTGTCATTGGGACGTTCAGACATTTAAAAGTATAATCATAGCTGGTGGCATGATATGTTTTCTGACAGCAAGAAAGAAAATACTTAGCCATGATTTAGGAGAAAGAAAACTAATATCAATTGATATTTATAGGAAAAAAATTTCCTTCTGACTGATTTCAGCTGCCTTCGTCGCTTTTTATTGCTTCTTGAAGATTATATTCTTTGTGCTTTCAAAACATATCCTCTTTACAGTGCTACTTTATTTTGTTTTTACATACAATCTAATTTATTGTAGAAATAAGTGCCGGTTTTTATTAAGTTTTTAATTGTTTTTTCATAAAACAAATCAAAAACTTTTGCAAGGTTCTAAAACCTGAAAGAAAAGCGGATCATGCTGGAAAAATAGCAAAAGCATGAAATGAAATTTTGTTTTATCTCACAATGGTGTAATTGTTGAATGTTTTATTCCTCGTCTCACTGCACTTCCTTGTCAGTGATCATCTCTCACACACATAAGTGAATCATGAGCACCAAGAACAGCTGTCATGTCCTCTGTCTAATGAAGTTAATATGTCAAGCTGTGAACCTCTACATGAAATGGGTTTCCATCGGTATGAAGGATACCTTAATAAATAAGACACAGACGGCTGGATATTAATGAAAACAGAATGCATCATTTAAATGGTGAATGTTCTTTGCCTCCTCCATCAACCATGTGTGCCTCAAAGTGTTATCATGGTTCACTAAGCAAAATTATTAAGGTGCTTTTAGCATCTCTCCCGGGGAAAGAGTCATGTTGATGGCTTGGATAATAAATAAGCAGCCACTTATGCTCTGTTGCCTGTTTATGGCACTTACATGTCTACAGGGGGGGTTTCTGCATTACCTTCACCCTGCAATGCCTGTTTCTGCACCAGACTTTTTGATGTCAGTTCACATTTTCTGCTCGTACCACAATGGTTGCGGATGTTATGGTTAAAAAGATTGTTTGCAACTGCCTCCGAGTTTCTGTCACTTTCAGTTGCATAAACTACTTGGAACGCGAATAGCTTTATTACACTTCTACTAGTATGCATTTGTGTTAATACACTGGAATAAGTGCACAAATACTGATTCTCTTTTTCTCCCACCATTGGTTTTAAAGTGTTGTGTAAAGAGTGACTTTGGACTAATCTGTTAGAAAGTCCTGAGGGTATTTATTTGCTTTATTAACCGGTTAAAGTGAGTGTAGGATTGATGGGGGGAGGGGGGGGATAAACGCTCTCCAGAAACAGTGTGATTAAAACTCTCAGACTCTCACATTCTCACTACAATCTCTGAACACCAGTAGGTGTTTTAGACACATATTCATGGAACGAAGGCTAAAAAGTTGAGAGAGTGAAAGCTTCTATCTGATTCAGATAATATCATCCTCTGAGCCCTTTAAATACTGTGGCATGCAGAAGTATATATTCTTCAATAGTTAAAGTAGAGCACTTGTAAACAGCTCAAGTCTAGCTAGAGATTCACAGTTTGATTTAGTTCTGCATATTTTTATGCAAGAATATAATTTGACTTCAATTGGGCCTTTTTGTTTTGGATGTACTTTTAGAATGTACATCTTCCTTGGAGTCAGGTCTTCTTGGGCTGTAACAAGTTTTCTTCAAGCTCTGACCTCCATCCATCTTCAGTTCAGTTCAGATGTGATTAGCTTCTCTACTGAAGAAAAACATTCCCATAGGATGAGGCTGCCACCACCATGTTTCTTGCTGGGGATGATGTGAAGTGTTTGTTTGCAGCACACATCATGTTTGCATACAGACCAAAAAGTTTAGTTTTGGTTTCGTCCGGCCATCACGTCTTCTTCTATATGTTCGCTGTGTCTGTAACGTGAATTTTTCCAAACTGCAGCAAAGCTTTTGATGGTTTCATCATCAATATTTTTGTTCTTTCTCTGTCATAACAGTAAGATTTGTGGAGTGCATGACTCACTACACTCCCATAAACATCTGTGCTGCTGATCCTTGCAGGTTCTCAGGGTTATGGCAAAGTTTTTTTCCATCTATTTTGTAAATCAGCATAAACACTAAACACGCTGTCTCCTACTGACTTTCAATTTTAATCATGTAAACAGTAATTAAAAGTCTGAATCAGCATCGGTTAAACTCTCACAAACTGGATTTTATTTAGCTAAGTTTGCATTTTATGAAGTTGTTTCTTGATTTCTCTTTTTCATACTCTAACAAATATAAGCTTGCAATATAAACTTGTTATCAATTGGCTCCACAAACATGCATATCAGCTGCCATCCTTCTGCATGTAAACTTGCTTAATTAATTTTCCTTCAGTAAAAAGAGAAATTAAACCAAAATTGAGCGTATAAGAAAATGCAAAAGCGGTAAGGCTGCAGCCAAAAAGCCCATCAGAACTGAAATAAAAGAAAAAACATACATCTTAGGTGGGCTTTAAATGAAGCAATTATGAACTATTACTAACACTTTTAAGTGGGTACTTATAAGTGGGTACAAGTATATGAAGCATCCAAGTTGTGTACAAATGAAAAGCAGGGGATTCAGACAACAAAACCACAATGGTTTCTTTATAGAAAGGTTGATATTTTCACTTAATACTGAGTACTTATATTGACTTCAGCTTCTGTAGACGATAATATTTCCATTTGAATCTGGGTAATCACACCAACGAAGGCTCAGGAACAGATTTGCAGAAAGGTTTAAAGCTAAGTTATACATTAATAGCTTCAACTTTAAGCATTTAATGGAACACTATTCTGTTCATCATGACAGCAGTGCAGTATGTTTTTAGGAGAGGCAATAAGAACATCTTCCCTGACAGACGGCTATAAAAACATCTCTTTTCCACAGGACACTCTGTTCAGGTCAAAAATGTGCCACACTGTATTGAAATAACCCAGCAACAAAATGTGTAAAAACAACAGGAGCAAAAACAAATTTACAATGCACTACATACTATACGGTGTTATATTGTTGTTTTATTTATAGATAACATACACTGGCATGATCAATTTTAATGACTATGTGTACTTAAAGTATTTTGATTATGTGACTTAAATAATAGGAAACAGAATTTAAAGAGGACAAATCACAGCAAAGCCTTGAGTTAATTAAGTTGGTTTATGAATTATATAATAGGATTTTAAACCAAACACCTGGAAATATCTGCTGCATTTGGGAAGACGTCAGTAGGAACCTGTTGCTTTAATGTTTCAGGTGGGTCTGATCAGTACATTTTTGGAAATGTCTGTTTTAAAAACCAAGGTCCCAGTTGTCATTTAGCCAATTAAGGTCAAGAGTTATGATTCAAAATCATGTCAAGATTCCTGCACAGAAAGATTCCTGCACAGAGTGCATGCATGCTGTGAGAAGACTATCAGTGTTAGATAACTCTCAAAGAAAGGTGAAGCTCTAATCCAGTTCAACTTCTCTTCAGATTTACAGCCAACGCTGTTGAGAAGCACCTGTAACGATATCTCTGCAAAACTAACAGTCTGCCTCCTTCAGGAGTTCAGACAGAAAGGTTTAGATTTCAGCAGAGATTCCTCTGAAGCACCAGGACGTATCGCTTTCATTCAGGAGGATCGCCGAACCTCCAGGGTTCCTTGAAATGACAGCGGGGAGCGGTGATTGATTCCACCTGTAGAGATTCATCTAGATACTGATGGAGTGTCATGTGAGAGCTGAGAGTCTGAGAGACGGCTCTGATAGAAGCAGAGGGACTGGGGTTGGGTGGCCCACAACCTGCATAGATCCTCATTTCCTGAGGATCATCACTCCTCCATCAAGCTGCCAAGAGATTGCACACATTTCTCTGTGACGAGCTATGCATCTTCATTACGGAGATTAAAATAGCCGCCGTCTGTCTCAGCAGGTCGTAAAGCAATGTGTATTTATTATATCGGCTTAAACTGCTACTTGTGACGTTCGCATGGTTTGTTTGTTCAGTAAAAAGGAACAAGAGTTTCTGAGCAAAGGTGAAGCAGCTGAAAATGAAGTAGGGAAAATAAAAACAACTTTATTATCAAACACAAGCAGCCACCCACAGACAAGCAGGCACCACAGAATTAGGCTGAGGAGTTGGCACACTTCAACTCCCACTCTCTCTGTCAAACTCTCCCATGCGAGAACAGATCAGTCTCTAAATCAGCCAGATTTAAATAGAGTGGCTGCCTCTCCGCTAAGCAGATCGTAATGAAATTACCACCTTTTGCGTGGATATCAGTAAACCTTGAAAGGTGCTGTGGGAGCATCGAGACCAGGTGTGTGTTTGTGTGTGTGTGTGTGTTTGTATGTATGTGTGTGTGAGACGGTGAATCTGTGCTTGGGGCTTCGTGCAGATTTTTGCTCCATTACGTCCAGCTGCACAGTTTTAGCAGTGACAAACCTGCACCCCAACGACACAAATCTGACACACAGATGGCCACTCACAGAGGCTGACATATCTCACCGCATTTCGTCAAGGGGTTGGGATTAACCGAATGCATATATCACATTTCAGCACTGAAAATGAAGAGCTGGCTTCCTGAAAACGCTGCAGTACTTGGGGCGATTTGCATTAAGATCAGCCAAGGGAGTTGTGCATCAAAAAAATTAGGAAAGTAATAAAAAATGTTAATGGAGCCTTCTTGACTGTGGGTGTGCATTAGCTCTGCTAATTATTGTTTGCACAACTTATTGGGTTATTAGTGGGAATGCTGGTAGGATTAATGCTGCAGAAATGGTAGATTTATTTGTGTGCGATCAGTGTTTGTGGTATTTACAGAGCTGCTAGAAGGAAAAGCTTCAATGAAAAGTTAAACATTGATGGCAGGAGTCAAACAAAAAAAGGTGGAACGTTAGAAATTATATTATTTCTGTGCAATTTTATGAGGCTTAGAGTAAAATGTGAAAAAGCAGCAGGGCTTTCTCACAAGCCCTTTTTATTGGTGTAGTAACTGAGACTTACTGCTTTAACTACATTCTGCTGAATTCACAGAAACCTGATCACAATAATAATAATAGTAATAACAATTGTTCTATTATTTGTTCACACCACAATAGTTTGGCACAATTACTGTCTAATTGTAGATCTCTGCACCTATAGGCACCTAAAACCTTTCCAAGTTTTAGGTGCCTATAAGTGAAAAGCATCCTTCACACTATTTTATTTATGACTTGCATTTGAATACTGTGCGAAGATATGACGTTTTATCTATGAAATGCCCTGGCATCACTTTCTTCTACGCATTTGACACTGCAGAATACAAAATCTGACCTCCAGATGAATCAAGGTTCCCTAATATCAATGATGAAGATGTTATGTAAATGCTATGCAAATGTCATAACAAGGATAAAAAAGTAAGCTTGTGCTGCTCTATGCACATGCTCTGTCTGCACATAGGAATATTAATTTACCTTATCATGTTGAATTTGTTGAATTCTTAAAGTGGCTCCAACTGAGAGAAGCTCAACCTATTTTCTGATTAATTCGGAAGGTAATTGCTTGGCCTCTTGGGGCCACTAATAGCCTTAGTATGGACCATTTAATGTTCATCCCCAGATGGTCAAAGGATCATTAGGCATGGAAGAAGAATAAATAAAAGTCATTAATCTCACAACAAAACTAATCCAGTCTTTCCTGATGCGGGAGCAGACTGTATTTGAATGTTTTAAAACGAGTTTACATGCAAAATGCAAAACTTGAGCAACACACATACAACATGTGACAGGATTTCATAAAAAAATTGTTTAATGTATTTATTTTTCCACTTATGTAAATGTACTTTTAATTCACTTAAATAAGAAAGAGTCCAGCAGTAACAATCATAACTGCTAGTTGTATTCAAATATCCAATCATATTTTACACTGTATTGACTTAGACAGTTTGAAGCAGTTTTTATAGCTTCGATTAAACTGTACTTTTCAATAGATTTTATCACTCTAAATATTAATATAATTGATCATCTCTAGTCACAGATGTTCCAGGCCATATCTTTAAAAACAAAGCTTGCGGCCCTGTAGTCTGAGGTAGTCTGTAAATCTCAACATAAAAAGAGAATGCCTTTTTATTTCCTGATTATTTTCATGTTCTTGTGGTGAACACATTACAGTACAAAAACTTAATCCAGGCACTTGCAATTATCTTTTGTTTTTGACACTGAATGCTCTTTTATCCACCAGGGCTTTACCAAGCACTTTGTGGGTGTTTCTTTGAAATAAGCTTTCAGGAGCAGGAGGCTGGATTGATCCGTCCATTAGAGAAAATGTCTCAGCGTCACCAACACAGATTTGTTTTGTGCCTTGTTTTGTTTTTTGTTTTTTTCCGTGATTTGAAAATCACAATTTTGTCTCAACTCCTACCTTCTTCGTCCCATTCATAAAAACCACTGAGACTTCAAACTGACGAGTTACATGGACGTGATTGTCTATATTTTCACAAAACCACAAAACACCTTTGGATGCAGAGTTGTGTGTAAACTACAATAACTGCACAACCGTAAATAAGACACAATAAATCAAATCATTTTAAAAATACTAGAAAACTGTTACCAGATGCTAAGTCACAAACTCATGTGATGTGGCACATCTACATAATATATATCCAAACCATGGACGTAAAGAAATAAATAATTGAATAAAAATAAGATGTCAAGGATTATCCACCTATAGCTGCATTTGTAATTAAAGTCTTGATGTGAGCCAGGTTGACAGCTTTGGTGACAAATGACTTAATGAGCTACACAGGGAGTCCTAATTATTCTGCAATTAGAAATGTAATTACAAGTTACTTCAACAGCCTGCTTGCTAGCTGGCTAGCTATGTGAGGAAGCAGATGTAGCGTGAGTATCGCACTTCACTGCCAGCTAATCTGCTACACATGGAAAGGTAGACAAGGCTCCAATCACAGGCCCGCCACTAAAAATAAGTCCAATGAACTGGATGGAAGAGACCTGCTCAAGCTCGTCTTCCCTCAAAGAATATCAAAGTCTTCTGTAAGGCGGTACTGAGCCAGTATATTCTGTATGTCATCTAATCTTTGTGGATGGATTTACAAGGCTGTGAAGAAGAAAGTCATGGCTATAAAAATGCATAGCTTGTTTCTAAGCAAATACTATTACAGTCTGTTGAATTTTATGTCTAGCTTTATTATTTTTGCTCCATTGTATCATATTATTTTTGTTTTTTTTCCCTCTATGTTGTGGATTACTACTCAGTGTCTTCCCGTGTTCAGCTGTTTTCAACCTGCTGATTTACTTCTTTGTGTGACATGCAGTAATAAAAGTCTGCAGTTTAAATACTCGTTGGTTCATTTACTCCATGTCAGATCTTCTGTTGCCCTTGTGCTCCTTCTTAAGTTCGCTCTGTTTATTAAATTATCCTTTTTTCGCCTCTGCATTTGGATCCCCAACATCTAAACATAATAAATACACCCACAAAAAAGTGACATTTAAAAGCTTAATGCTGATCTAACATTGGTGTCAAAGAGTTCACATGTGACTCTTGCGTGGATAGTTCTCATGGCAGGTTTCTCGATCGGCCAGTAACTTTAGTGATACATTGAGTGATTTAAACGAGGAAAACAAGGGCTGCCCGCTGCTCCCCGCAGACTTTGTCCTTTATTAAAAGAAGGATGGAAAATCTTTATAATTTTAAAAGTTTAAAACTCCAGGGCCTGATCAGGTGCTAAAAATGCGTGCTGAGCAATTATGCTCAGCACCACAACAGAGGGTTTCTGAGGTGTGAAAAAAAAGTGAATTATTGCTCCAATTTCAAATACTATAAACCCTGAATCACTAAATGAGCATAAGCCCTCTCCTTTAACATCTCTAGAGATGAAGTCATTTGAAAAGCCCATTAGGAAAGATATTCTGCTGCAAGTCGAAATGTTTATTGATCTGCTGCAATTTGCATACCGGCCTTGTAGGACGATTAAAGATGCTGTGGTCACTTTACTAATTTTCCTCCTATTTATTGACTTTTCTTCAGCTTTTAAAACTACACAACCACATCTTTTATCTGATGAGCTTCTTAACCAATTTAAACTTGTTTTAATTTTGTCGGCAGGATTTCAAATGATAGATCTCAGTGTGTGAGAGTCAATGGCTGTTTATCCAGTCAGCTAATTTCCTCTGCTGGTTCACCACAGGGGTGTTGTCTCTCCCCCCTATTATATATTTGCATACTAATGACTATCGTTGTTGACAGTGTAACATTAAATATGACGATGATCCAGTCGTTGGAAGTCTTCTTCATGGTGAAGCGCCTGTTGTGGATGAGTTTGTTTCATGGAGTCATAAGTCATTTGTAAAGATCAACACACTGCAAACTAAGGACGTAGTAAATGACTTTATGAAGTCAGTGCCCAGTGATGCAGTGACAGTAGTAAACGGTGCTGTCGTTGAACAGGTGCATAATCATTAGTTGGATCTTTAAAAGTGGAATGCAAATGTTTTAAACTATCTTAAAAATGAGTGAACACAAAAACTTTGGAACACCTTCAGGAATTCCATGAAATATTTCTTTTTCAAAAGAAAACCAAGCTCTTTCAACAAAAGCAGAACCAGATAATTGAATTCTGTAGTATGGGATCACAAAGGTCACATACCTCTTAAATATTTAACACCTACACAAACCAAAGGGGACTTCCGTCTGTCTGCAGACTGATTTTATGTTTCAGCAGCAGCGCACAACAATTCCCTTGTAGCTGCATTAGGATGTTGTAGGGGGCATAAATAAAGGGCATCATTGCAGCAGGGTTGGACTCATCCTCACAGCCCCATCATTTTGGTAATAACCAGTCATCAAATATCTACAAAAGCTGAAATCATCTTTCTGGTCCACTCTGGCGTTTGTCAGCCAGCAGCAGCTACAGCAGCAGCTGTGCCATGAGATGCCAAACTAATTTACGTTTTTCATTCTCTGTGCAAAATCTTTCTGCTGTCTGCTACACATGTAATAGAGTTAATTTAAAGTCCAGCATCTGCAAGTAAAATTCATGGTTAAAATCCTAATTCATGGTTGAAATGTGCATTGAATACATTATTTTGCCTGTGATGTTGAAAACAATCTGTGGTTGAATTTTTGCTGCTGCTAGTCGTATAAAAAGTTTGAGTGTTTGAAAGCATTATCTCCCAGGATACAGGATACGGTTAGACTCTTCAGAAAACAAACTACACAATTTGCTAAAGCCTTAGAGGATCAAATCAAAAACATCACATTTCTGAAAATCGTGATACAGCTAAAATATATATGATTCCTCTGGATAAATTTAATGCATATTAACTGCAAAAAAAAAAAAAAAGTGAGCATATTGCTTATCAGCTCTGGGTCAATGTCACTGTGTTCCACGCCTGCAGGCACTGTTGGGAATCAGGCCGTATAGAGTGATGGCAGATGACGAGCTAAGCGGATATATTCCCTCTAACTCGACCTCGAGCTTCAGATGACCTGCCAGAGGCTGGCAAACCTTGAGGCCTTCAAACTCTGTGCTTTGAAACCTTTAAACTCATCAATGGCATCACAGGAGTTATAAGAAATTTGTTTGCGAGTGAAACGCAGCTCAA
Source organism: Poecilia formosa (assembly GCF_000485575.1). NCBI lineage: Eukaryota > Metazoa > Chordata > Actinopteri > Cyprinodontiformes > Poeciliidae > Poecilia > Poecilia formosa. The sequence continues at coordinate 2,502,756 of NW_006799974.1, forward strand.
ACCCCATAAACAGTTTCACATTTAGTCATATTACAGCTCAAATCCTTGCCTTTGTGTGGCAAGGATTTGTAATCAGCCCCTTTTCTCTGATGCCCCTAAAAAATGATAGTCACATAGTAAGAGGTGGATAGCAACTATTTACACTTACTCAGATATAGTTACTTGAGTAACTTAAAATCTAGGTGCTACTTTGTGTTACTCTATAACACAAAATCACAACCAACTAAAAAAACACAGCAAAAGTCGTGACAGTAATGTGACAGGGGAAAAAAAAAGTTGATGCATTGTAGATTTTTAGTTCCACAGATAAGGAGTATTTATGATTTGTATTCTTCAGAAATACTTTGTAATTTCTCTTGCTTATGATTAAATATGAAAATAATGTGCTTAGGCAACACTGTTTTTGTTAAGACTCAACATAAAGGACAAAAGACCAGAAGATTTTTGGGATCGGACTTTTTATTGGACTCAAATTCACATAAATAACATTGGTTCATATATATTTTGTACATTATACAACTTTATATAATATATATTTCCCCCTCTGATTTACATTCCTCTCTGGCTAAAAGTATTTCAGTTATATCTATGGAAACAGAAAGCATTGCATGAAGGCAAAGCCGCTCTGTTTGTGCTGCTTTTTAAGGTCCCAGTGCCAAGAAGGAGAGGAGCACTTTTCTTTTCTGTTGTACAAAAGAAAAAACAAAAAAAAAGTCCCAAAGCTACTGAAAAAAGAAAGCAAAAAGAAGAATCTATTGCATTGTTTCTAGGGTATAAACACGGCACTACGAGGAGTGGGAAGCTATTGAAAGTCATTCACCGTAAATATATTTTACTGTACTGTCTTGTGACACAAAAAAGAAGCACTGCAAACAATCTGATATGCACGGTGATGACAGCTTTGTGTAGCTGTCTGGTTTCTTTTTTCCTTAAAAACAGCAACAACAAAAAAAAAACAATAAACAAAGATTGAATGTTTGATTTGATAGGAAAAGTTTTCTGAACCTTCAACAAGGACACATATTCATGCAGTAACCTGGCCAAGTACGCACACTGAGCTCGTCCTCCCAAATCGATGCGCCGTCAAGTCTGTGACGGACATTATTCAACAAGACTGACGGATATTTGAAAATCAAAAGAAACTTAGCAGAAGCCGGACAGAATTCCCACTCGACTGCATGTAAAGTGGGTCGTCTCTAACCATCAAGGCCTTCTTTGAATGATCGCTGATCCGGTGCAACTCTGACAACTCTTGCGCAGCTGAGAGGTAAACTGCTGGATGTTTGTGGTTCCGTAAAATCAACTAAAAACCTTTTTTTAAATCCATGAGATGGGGAAAAGATTTAAACCAACGTTTTCTTGCCTCACAGACTTTCGGACACGATGACATCAAAAGTTGCCAGGATAGAAATGATTTACGAGAGTCAATGCAAAATTCTCATGTGGTGTGATCAGTTTTAAAAGACTACATACATATATATATATTTTTTTTTCGTTTACCCAACATCCAGTGTCAGTTTTTGTCAGCTTTCTTCCTCCGTGCAACCTTTTTAATCTGCCTAAACTACAATATAATACACAATGATTGTCTGGGTCAGCACTGCTACCTGAATGTCAAACCAGAGAAAACAAACACTAAACCTCGAAACCTAAACATACAATCAAACAAAACAAAAAAAAAACTATAACTAAATGTGAATAACTGGAGTTAATCTGCTGTGCGATGAAAAATGAAACTATGTAGTGAACTTCCCAGTGATCTGATAATGCTGCATGCGCTGTTTGTGACTCGGAGCATTATGTGGTGTTAAAATGTGCACATATGTTGAGGAAAACACAGTCATGCCATGACACTGCAACAAACAGCAAGTGTTAACCCTCTTCAGCCCTGAAAATTGAATATCAGAGTAAATTTATCACCATTTAGATAAAAATCACATCCCTTTTCCAAAAGAAAGCTAACTTTACTGTATGCTGTTTCAAAGTGCAATGAGGAATTAAATATCTTTTCGTTGTTATGTTTTGCTCTGGGCAACAATAAGAGTTGCCTGCCAGGTTGTTAGCATTTTGCTGCACCATACTCATTTTAATGGTAAACATAATTCAACACAGTGTTTTCTGTCACTTATCCTCCACATTATAACCTGCCACTCACTTCTAGCTCTACTTTACAACACAGAGGGCAAATGATGTCAAGTTCAAAAAGTGCATCATGAATAGTTTGCAAAGTTAAAATAAAGTTAAACCACCTTCCTTTCTATAAATACTACTTTTGTTTTCTTGTGTTCAATAAGTCTCTTATCTTACAAACAGAGTAGTCACGTGATGCAAATCTGCTCCCTGTGATGTAGAAACAAAATCTGGGAGCAACGTTAAAGCTTCCTGGAACCTGGAAGTCTGGACCCACCCACACAAACGGGGCAGATGGGATAAATCTAGGAGGAAGAACAAGGAGAAGGCTTTAGGAAAGCTAACTTACAGCTACCAAGGACATAGAAAACAAGTATTTACAAGTAAACTGCAAACACATATTCAAATCAGTGTTAGAAATTTGCATCCAAATCCTGAATTAAAACAAACAAACAAATTTATTTTATCTTTTTGCAATTTTGAACTAAGGTGTGGAAGAAAATGCTTATTTTCTGGGAGCTGTACTGAACAGATGTGTCAAAGTGAATTCTAACATCAGTGCTGTAGTTGATGTTGGGGAATTTATTAAATCAAAAAATAAAATCTCAAAGTGACATTTTTTAAAAGAAATCATACGTTAAGTTTTACTGAGGTCATCTCTAAAGCTTCACAGTGATGATTTGGTGGCTGAGAAACTTTGAAAGACATACGACTTTCTTTCTGTTGGCTTTAGGTTTAGAGGAAGATGAGTTCTATACTGTATACATACATTGATGAGCCGAGTTCAAATACGTATTACAATGCATTTCTTCTCAGGAGGCCAAAAATATATATTTATGCAAGCTTTTGCAGATTATGCTCTCATTATCCACAGTAATGAGAGAAAATGGGGAAGAAATCTGCAGCCTTCATGTGTGCAGCATCCATTTCATGCCACTCGCTGCTCCAGGAGGAGGAGGAGGAGGCAGAGACTTCAGTTTCTAGAATCATTTTAAGTTTTTAAAGAGTGGCATTATAATTTACTGAGATGCACCTGTTTTTGTGGTATGCCGATGTATTTGCTCCTGTTGCACAAAAAAAAAACCTCACAATTTAAAAATAAGACTTTTCTTGTTTAAATTCATGAGACTTAATCCCGCTAGTTCTATCTTGCAGCTTTAAACTTGAACGATTTTCACCTTGATCTCCTGCCCAGGGGGTCAAAAGAAGAAACATAAATAAAAACAGATGGACCTAAAGTGGTTCTGAAAACCAGGAATCCCACCCTGGTCAAGCTGCCTTTGACAGTGACTGCAGGGCATTTGATGAACTTAACACACATTGATCTTTTCAGTCAAACAGGCCTTTCCTATGAGCTAAATGAATATGCAAAACACAGAGTGGCTACAAACTAACAGGAGTAACATTTTCCCATCGCTTTCAGACAGTAACCCATTCCTTCTTGAGGATCAGAGCAAAGCTCAGTCAAGCCGTCAGTGTCTTGTCAGGTCCTAATCCACTCTTCGGTCGCGAGCTTAGTCAGTGGCAGGTTTTCATCCCCGTCAAGTACGGCGATTCCTGTCGACACAGACCCATTTGCTGCTGCTGCTGCTCTTGGAGATCTGTAGCCACCCCATCGACAAAATCTGGGACAGGTAGTCCTGAGAGAATCATGACTGACTTGTTCCAGATCATAAAAGTGGGAACAACAGGCAGGAGGAAGGAGATTTCGAAAGTATGAATGTGCTGGGAATTCATGGCGTCGTAGAAGGACAGCGAGTTGTTGTCGTAGTCCAGGAGGACGCCGAGCCGCCGCAGCTGCAGGCTCGCCTCCACCAGCATCTCCTTGCCGTCGTGCCGCACCATGAAGTTGTTGTTGCAGCGCGAGAACACCCACGAGGACGAGTTCTTGCCGCTCCACTCATTTTTCGGAGCTGATTTGTAAGCAACGCCGATAGCATACCTGGAAAAAAGAAAGGCTTTTTTTTATTTTAAAACAGATTAGAACTAAGTGGTTCCCTTTTACTGACTTTACTTGCACTTAATCTCAGGACTTAGAACATAGGGACGACTCTTCATTGAAACCTTTCCTTTAGCTGCCAATTAGTGAGAGATGCACATATTTACAAGAGCATGCTCTCTCTGTTTTAGGTTCTGTTTGTGAGTGATGAGTTTGCATAACAGACCAGATTTAAACTCCCCAAAGATGCCCGAGTTTACTGAGCCTACTTGCAGGCTTATGTAACGCTCCCGTGCCAGAGCGTGTCTCTCACCATGTGGATGCTCCCAGCAGCACCTCCCAGTAGTGGCAACCGCTGTCAATGAAGACGTTCCCGGCAGCTCCGTACGAGCCGGTGCCGCTGAAGCGTTCGGGCGTGTGGCTCTTCTTCAGCGAGCTCTCGTCCTTCTCCATGGTCAGGCAGTCGTTGGACAGGCGAAGCTTCTTGTGGGCGGTTTTCGGGTCTAACTTGAATGGCTGACCTGGAGAGACAGAGACGCTGCTCAGTAAACGGGTTGTTGCAGAACAAGAACAAGGCGACCCAGACTATTTCAGCGAAATGAGTAAAGATTGTTTATTGACTTATCAGGTTTGTGATAATTTGTGGCAAAAGAGTTGATTCCATTTCTTTGCCACATCTTTTTAGATTAGCTTTTGTATTTTGGTGTTTATTTATTCCTTCTATTTTCACTGTATTTGCAAATATATTGACTTCAACTTATATTTTTTAATCTGGTTTAGAGATTTTACAACCCAATGAAAACAAGTTGCTTAAGGTTTGTAAAAAAAAATAAAAAACAACAGAAAAAAACCCCATTAATTTGGATTTTAATAGATAAGAAAATCCATACTTAAGGTTGAGAAATGCATGAAATTTTCATTAAAGTTTTAATATATATGTTGGAATTATAAATAATATTCACAATGTTTCAGTGCAAATTTATTTGAACATTAATTTCCCTCTGGTTTTATTTGGGTTTTAACAATTTTATTTGATGTCTCCAATAAACTTAATTCAAAATATTACTATGCAAAAGCAAAAGAATCAACATAACTGGAAGCAACAACACCTTTTATTTGGGACTATCAGAGTGAAAGGCTGCTGACTACACTGTTCAGACTTTTTTTTTAAAAAGAAATGTTAGAAAGGCATGAATCATTGCCCTTCTACTTTATAAATATGCATTGCTTTGCTCGGGGCTGTCACATAAAATCCCAATAAAGTACACTGACATTTTGTCATTATAAATAAAAATAAAATATGTTGCCGGTTAATGGTACAAAAAAAGCACCGTCAGCCATCGAAATTACTTGATGCCAGTGCACTATTGAAAAAGTGACTTTAATAACCGACTCCAAACCTGCAATGTTAGTAGAAGAAGCACAACGTCATCAGATATATCCAGTGCCTCGTCCCAGAGGGGGACATTTCTCGTTTTCTTGACCAGTTCTGTCAGCAGCACCGTATCAGTAGCACTTGGGACAGGTGAAAACAACCAGACATCCTTCCTGTCCATTTTCTTTGTTACAAGGGAGACTTTCAAATGCTTTAAAAAGGAACAAGAGAGGAGCTGACAGAGCTTCTCTGAGGAATTCAGAGGTCTTCAAACAGAAGCAGAACACGAAGCTTAGAAAAAGCTTTGAAGGGCGCTAAATACAACATGAACTGTGTACCTAGACACAGCCTTTTAGTTATGAAGGAGCTAAAAAAAAATGCAATATTTAGCCGTATAGGAAGACAGACAAGAAAAAAAGTAACGTTAGGCCACTGGGCTAACTATTAGTCTGCAGATTAGTACGGTGATCAAAATTCCCAGAGAAAGCATGCATGAGGGAATTCAAAGCAAATAATACGTCTACAAAATGTTCCATCTGTTTATACACTGTGAATGCTAAAATTGTGTACATTTCTCAGATGATAATAGACGTTTTTAAGTACTTATGAATTGTTTTTACATTTGTGCTTTTCATATTTTAGCTAGTTCTGGCCACTCTGTCCCTTTGGCAGATCATAACTCTTTTTGATTCATAATAGTGCTGTCGAGAGCTGGATGTTTCATATGAAACATACGTTAGTCACTTCCTCTTCTGACAATCAACAATTCAAAGTAATATACTGTTATCTATTGGAGATTTGGCTCCAACAAATAATAATAGACAGAATCCTGTAAATTTGTGAACTGGCAAAAAGAGAGGATAACCTGCACTTGGCTGAGACCAAAGCGAACTTGTTTTGAAGCCCATGTGTTTCAAAGTAGTAACAGTTACTAGTTAAGTAATAGCAGAGGTTAAGTATTCAGAAATGACTTTTCGGATCCCTTTAACGCAATAATGCATCAAACTCCTTTAGCTGTTCTACTTTAATCATTTTGTGTTTGCTCTTTGAATTACAAAGTCGCCCAAGATTGTAGAGTTAAAAAGGACCAGAAAGAGAAAGAGCCATAAACCAAAATAGAAACAAGAAGAGGAATTTAAGTTCGAGCAGCAGCAGCAGCAGCAGCAGCAGCAGCAGCAGCAGAAGTGAATAAACAAAAAGTAGGGTGAGAAGTGCTTGCAGAGAACTCACAGGGAGAAACAGAAGAGGAGACTGTTTGAATTACAAGGGCGAGAGAGTCGAAACTTCAAAGGCCCGCGCTGCCTTTGGTGAAAACATTTCATAACAGTGAAGGAAGTCACCCGGCATCTCCCTCTGTTCCTCCAATCACACAGACTTGGAAATTAGCTGAAGGAAATGGCCTTTACTTCCACCGCAGTTGGTAGGAACTGCTGCAATTCAGTGGAAACGCTTCTATCCGGCTGTAAGTATTCAGTTTGCAATGACACCAGTAATTTGGGTGTAATGGGTGGAAAAATTGAGGGGGCCAAACTAGGTGAGTGGCAGAGAAAAGGAGACTAAAGAGTGAGGGAGAGCGAGGAAGCTGAGGGGATAATAGGAGTCTGTAGAAGCGACAGAGGAGCCCCACTGAGCTACCTCTCGGTGTCCGTGTCAGCGTGTGTATGTGGCTTCGACTAAGTCAGTCACATCCCTACCAGACCTGACATTTAACTCTGACACCTCTCATCTCATCTCTCAGCCTCTCAGAGTCTCCCATGGCTTAATGAGCAACACAATGAGGACCCCGACTCCTCCTCTCCTCTCACTATCTGCCCTTCCCTCCTTCTCTCTCTCTTCCTCTCCCTCTTTCTCTAATTCTTTCCTTCTCATCCTTTCTATCCTCTCACCACTCTCAGACACTCTTCTCCAATAATCTGCGTGGTGACTGTGTGTCACCGAGTGTGCATATATGAGACGATGAGGCCAATGTGCTGCTGGCACCCAATTACATTAATGCGCTCTCTTCTTTGAACTGCTTATCGCTGCCAGCGCAGCCATTTCCAAACACTGGGGCTCTGTCATGCCTTTCCAGGGGATGACTCCTGAGAGCTCAGGCTGGGCCTGAGGTTGGGGAAGGGGAGACGCACATGACATTAGAGGACAAGCAGACACACAACATCAACTATGTGCAAATGTATGTATACAGTATAGCAAGTTCCCGAGGGGAAATGTTAGGAGCCAGCCTGATTCTTGAAACACAGAAAGCCGATCAGAGCAAATTTCCACCATAAGTTAAACGGATGAAGGTGGTACCGCTAAAAGAACTGTTTGGCTATGGTGATGGCAGATTGTTAACTCCAGTAAAAAAAAAAACAAAAAAAAAAACTGTGAAGGTTTTTGATCTGTTTCTCAAACTGGATAAGATTTCCACTTTGTAAACTCATTTCAGATTTAGATTATATTTCACCATAACCTCATTTTAAAACATGTAGATTTGAAAGTGGACACTCGCGTCCAGCAGTGAACAGCAGTGGATATTTAGTTAATTAAATGCTTTCCTGTATTTTCACATTGTAAGGGCATTAAAAAAATGTAATAAAATCTTTGGCTTTTGTGTTACTTAGTACTGACAATAAACTATGATTAAGAAAAACCAAAACCAGAACGGATTTCACTTTGTAATTTTTGCACAAATTCTCTTCTCATTGGTGCTGAAAACTCAACTCTGTCCCGTCCCTGACAGCAATAGGCTTCTTTCACATAGAAATAATAACGAGTTGCATTACTTTGGGTTTGAGCAGGGAAGAGGAGAAAAAAAGCGCAGAGCAAGAAGCACAAAGAGTGCAAAGATGTTGATGTAAAAAACGTCTCGTGGTACTAACTGATGCCATCGCAAACTGACTGGTCGCAATCTGCCTTTAATCTTGCGTCAAAAGCTCCCGATGCTGAGACACTGCCAGATTCTCCTCTGTGGTGGCCTTTGTTGACATGTAACACATTGTCTCTGATTTGAAGCACCCAGACGGTATCAGAGTGTTGTGATAAATATAAAGTTATCTTAACTTGGGGAAAAGGCTCAGGGCTGCATGTTCAACACTCCGAGTCTCTCAGCTCCGCTATCGAGCACCGCCGAAGTTCCCACTGCTTCTTATGAGGAAACAGACTTAAACTTCACTTATTATCTCAAAAGGTTAATTAGATTATTTGCCATTCTGTCCCTTCCTACTTACATGTCATACCTGTAATCATGCTAAATAAAAGAGGACCTGGTTTTTTATTTTTGTCTGTATCTATCAGTTTTATTGTACGTGTTTCAATGTCTTAATGGTCTTGTTTCTCTTTACGTTACTTTGTGTGTTACGTGCTAATTATGCTTCTACATAATTATAAAGAGGCTAAAATATTGTATAATTTAATTATGCTCAATTAAAAAAATCTTTATTTTATATCCTATTTCCAATAATTTTTTATTCACATGTCTGCACGCAGCTTGCAAGTTTATGTAATGAACTTGTGTTATCTTATTTCCTTAAAGCAAATTGCATGTATAGGAAATTACTTACATGCTTTGGCTGAGTTTGTCATTTTTATTCTCTAGCTAACAGAATAAAAAAATAAAGTCTAAAATGTTCAACTTGTTCCATCATCATCCAGACTTGAAAAATGATCATATCATGTAAAGGAACCTTGTCTCTTTTGCTCTGAGCCGAGTGCTGGACTTGTTGCAGTAAATGTGTGTTTCTATGATTCCGACTGCTTCTTATGTCACCGGGGCGCCTTCATATTTGCAGAGCTGCCATGAAATGAACAGATCCAAACTCACAGGGAGGACGCTGGTGTTTGCAAGCAGCACCCGGAGAACATGCCGAATGTGATTTCCTCTGGTGTGCTACACGGCTGGAGGCACAAAGAAGGCATGTGTGGAGATATACAGCATATTAGAGAGAAGACTAGTACAAACTCAGTGGATGTTCAAAAAAAAAAAAAATTGATTCCAAACCCCTTTCAAATACTCTTTCCATTGTAAACAACACACACACATTTCCTCCGTAGAAAGCGAATTGGTGCCGATAGCAGCACAAGCGAATCAATCATCCTGCTGCACAGCTTTTGCTCAGAATTTGGAACAAAAACAATAAAGATAAGATGGGAATTTGGAACAGCATATTCTACAATCTGGACGTTTGTTCATGGACTATCATTAGTCTGTTTCCACTTTGCAGTAATACAGCAGTAATTAGAAGTCTATCTGGCTGTCTGCAGAGGTGATAACAACTCTGTTATACTGTCTTGGAGCCCTGCATTGTTAAAGACTCAGAAATCCTAAATGGAAACTTGTCAAACACACACACACACACACACCCCTGCACACGCACACGCACACACACACACACACACACACACACACACACAAAAAAAAGAAGCCACATCGACGGCAGGGAAGAGATATGAGCTGAAAGAGGCCACAGCTGAAGAAATGCGTTCGTGGTGTAATTCCATTCCAGGCTCATTCTGCTGGGAACATGCTGGAAATGTTGCAGTGGGACATCCTATTAGTAACTGACTATTTCATCTGTGCAATTTTCCTTGCTTGCATTTTTGCTAAGGGATAGGTTAAGCTGCAACTAACAAGGCCGAGATTGAAAAAAAAAAAAAAAAATAACAAGGCCGAGATCGAAAAAAAAACAAAAAAAAAAACGATACATTTTTCTGCATACCTAAACAATCGCTGCAGCAGAAACAGCAGCAGGAGGAATTCGGAACGTTCTCTTTACACGTGCAACCTCACACCGATTCCTGAATCCCTGCTGAACTCACAAATCCACTCATGTAATTAAAATACATGGCTGCCTGCCAGTTGTCTTCTGACTACCTAATTCATATGTAACGTGGTATGTAATCCAGAGGCGCTCCACATGAAACGCAGCTGCACTCTAGTGAGATTATAAATTAATCAGTTATAGAACAAGGTACAGGATGGGTGTGATTAGAAAACTTCCAGGGGATCTGAGTTTATCTATCACATTTTCTCTCCTTTTACAGCTAAAATCATGTATTTGTCTGTCTGATAAGAAGGAAAACCCACTGAGAAGCATCAAGCAAAGACAACTGCCCGTCATTATTATGTTCTTCTTCAACTGCACCATGTGACGGTCTGGGAAGGCGTTGTTAGGGAGCACTGATAGAAAAAAAAATTAGAAAGACTTTTGATAGAGCCTGATAGAAAAAGAAAAAAAAAAAAAAACTGAGGTGACTGTTACGGTTCTCGGTGGTTTAAGGTAACTTGAAAGCATTCCTAATTAATGTCCAGCTTCTCTTTATAAGATGACTGGCCTTTTCTCAAGTTTACATTGTCAGCCTTCACACCTAAAGGTAATGTCACCTGACAAGTGAATGAAAGTTACAGCTTTAAATTAGGAAATGTGAAAAGCTTATCAAAGTTCATTCAGTATAAAAAAAATACTGCTAATGTCCTGACCAATCAGCGCTGTGCTGAACAGGAGATGAAAATATGTCCCGGTTCTTAGACTTCCACATTTTTATTATTATGGCTGTTTCCATATGTCAAGGGCACAGTATATATCCAGCTAATAAGGGAAAGGATTTTCAGCAAATGCGGTGTATATATTCTAGCTCTTGATATAATTAATTGCAGAGACAGATAATGAAGTAAAAAGCACAGGCAAAGCGCAAATTAATAAAAGCCATTTTGAATAATGTGGGTTGTTTTCTCAGCCGCTGCCTTAATAAGCTCTGACCGAATTCATTTACAAGCTTAATTCAATTTCATGCTTATGAGCGCAAAAAATATGGTGCTTTAACACCAAACTTATGATTGTTATCATATTGGCTTTTTTTTTTTTTAAGAAAGAGCGGTGGCACACCTTCCTTCTCTAATCTTACATACATTGTATGGATTTTTCTACATTTATTTGAATAAATTGAAATCAAAGCTGATTGAGTGAAACATGTAAAACATGGTATAAATTATTTTAATCTTTATTTTGATAACATTACTATTTGCTTACCTACTCCCTTTTACTTTTTTGCAAATTCCTGGATTTTGTAAATGGCTAAAAAGCAGCGCAGCAATGGTCCTGAACTCTCCAAGCACACATCTGTGCAAAGAGCCATTTGCTGTCTTTTATTCACTCAACGCTCTCTTTTTCTCACTTTTTTATCCACTTTCATACTCCCTCTTTCAGTCTCTTTATAGCTCTCTCAGCTCATTTCTAAAGACAGTGATGTAGAAAACTGGTCACGGTTCACTCTGAGGTAAATGCAGGAGTGCAGGCGCGCTGATAAAAGGTCACACGCTACCACACATGCAAGCGTGGACCCTCGTCTCTACCGCATTCTTATTCATCATGCGTTATTCATGTGTTTTTCAGGAAAACTGAGAGTTACTTTGCATGTTGACCGCGAGCACCTAGCAGCTCACTGATACTTCCTCTAAAGGACGGCATTAGAGCCACTGCTCACTTTCAGCCTCTCTGAGTTCAACGAATGGCTGCTGCGACTGACCCAAAAAGCTGCAGAGCACACCCAGACATGATTGTAAATGTTTCAATCAAAGTCGTTGGATTCCACGTGATGGGATGTAAAGCCCCCAGAAGATATTCAAAACAAAAAAACAAACAAAAAAAAAACAGAACCTCTCAGTTGGAACCAGTCCCGTCCTTTTGCTTGTTATAAAATGCTGCATATAAAGCGCTGAAACCTAATTCCAATGTTTGATTTCTCTACAATACAATCTTTGTTCTTGATTTAAATGCTAAGCTGCACATCCTGCTGTTTTCAGACGTCACTAGATGTAATTTATCAGCCTTTGTACTCATTCAAAAGACCAGTAAACAAACTCAGGTGTGCAGATTTTTACCGGATCTCGTTTAATGCCCTTGGATTTCATACGCTTGTCATGAAATCTTAAATTTTGTTGGCTAGTGTTGTGTGCTAATGTAATATTCAGGTATGAAATGGGATTCGGTGACATCAACAGTATTGATTTGAATGCCACCATCTAAAAAATGACTTCAAATTGAAAAGTGTGAATTGGATAAGTATGCCTTTGTGAATGAGGAATAAATTTCACATAAAATCTTCTGCTTCAATTTCCATCTTTTTTTTTTAACCATAATACATTTTTGTTTGACTGTGGCTCAAAGGTATAAATCGTTATGCTGATACGATGACTAAAACCTGTTTGGTCCAACATGCAACTCAAATCTCTATTGTCTGACAACTTGTCAGTTAAACTGGAAACACTTTAGTAAATTATTTGAGACAAAATTATTGGTTCTGTGTTTTGCAGGAGTTCTGGTTAAGCCTTAAGTGTATGTTCTACATAAAATAACATAAAACTAATCAGTTAAAAATAGAAGAGAAAGCTTTTTTTCAATAGTAATTTTGAATTACTGGTGATAAATTGACAGAAGGTAAAAATGAAGATTTAAAAGCGTTGCATACCAAAATACATACAGGTTTCTAACTGGTCAGCCCCCATAATATTTGTCCAGTGTACTTAGTATTTTTCTTAAACTGAAACAGATCATTACCGTGCTGTGTTTACTACATGCATACATTCCTGAGAAAACTGCACCGACCTAGTTATTATCAAATGTTATATGTTGAGAACTCAACATAGCCTTATGACCCATTTTAATCTGACAAAAAGCCTCATCCATTTAAATAGAAATACTCTCTAAAAAACATATTTGATACTAAATAAGTACTTTTCTTGTTTTGTTTTTTTTTTTGGACCGTTGCATAGTGTGTTGGAAAAGACACAATGGTGCAAACTGTATGGTAGCATGATACTTTTGCCGCATCATTTTAATACACTCTGAGTTGCTGCACTGAAAAGACAGGACTGTGATGATGATGTGGCTGTTCAGGGTGTAGCTGTGCGTCATGTCACAATATTGTTTGCTTTGCATCTTTTACCCAAATAATGAAGAGCTTAGGCTGAAGGCTTCCTGAGGCAGCTAATCCTCCCAATCAGGCTACAGACAAGATGAGAGGAAAGAAACCTGCTATTACAGCAGAGCCTGCGAAGCGGCAAGGTGCGCAAGTGAGATGTTTGTGACCTTCGTGACCCGTTTTAATCCAAGCTCAGCTTTTATATGAACAGATGGCTAAAGCTGTTAAATCTGAATACTGTGATAAAATAGGAGAGAGTTGGAAAGAAAACAGAAAAAAAAAAAAAACATGTGAGGAGATGGAAACAAACTGTAAAATCTTGAGGATAAAAATATGCGTGTTTTTTTTTTTTTCCTGTTATTTTGATGGCTTGTCTAAATCATCACAGCTTTGGGAAAAAGCTGTTTGACAATCACAGGCTCATAATCTCGACTCACGTTGGCTGTGGGTGGACAAGCTTTCCCTTCGCATCACTGAGTACAAGAAGAAGTAGGGAGTGGGAATTATCCATCATCACTGTGCCATATTTGTACTGGATATTATATAACCATATGGTAAATATTTTTTCAGTAACTTTAGTGTACTATTGATATATGTTTTGACTAGTTTTTTTTTAATCAATTTTTTGTCCCTGGTGTCATTTATTTCCCTTCACTATTAGACTCCTACCAAAAGCTTTCATTTTTTTCAACAATTAAGCAAATCTTGCATTTCTTAAGCAGAACAGAATTTACATTAAGTAAAGCATTCATAGAACAAGGTCATTTCTCTTGAAAGATATAAAATAAAATAAAAATTTCTGTTACAAATATATTTTCTTTTTATTTTAGAGAGATATTAAATCCAATCATCAAAAACCCAAAAGCTACACTTCTAATTTAGAGAACTTCATGACAGGAAGAACAGTTGCTTACATGTGCTACAAGGACAAAGACTATTGATACTAAGAGAATAATATAAAGACCCAAATTAAACTAAAGATTTCACCTGAGCTATAAACTCTTCTGATAAAGTATCTAGAGTCAAATGTGAAGCCATCTTTCCGAAAGCTAAAACTTACACTTGTGAAATTTTAGAATGGCCTAATTTTGTATTTTAGAAACTCATTTATTTTAGCCTAGACATATAATCCAGACAAAGTTGTTCGAAAAACATATTCCAGTTTTCACTGCATGCACTTAATAAAGCATGATGCGGACATTACAATATGTAGTCATTTAGAAATCAAATGTATGGATCAATTTCAAAGAATAAGGCTACATGGACTTTGAGATCTCCAACTGTTTCATCTGCTAGGCCAAAATCATACTTTTATTAAATTCTGATTCATGCAGAATAAAATGTTAACAACGATTTTGCAAACCTAATTTTAGAAACAAGACTGCCTTATTTAAGAGTTACATGTTCACATATCCATGAGGTTTGAGGTAGCATGATGAACTGTTGTAAGCCGTGTGCTAAGTAGAGTGTGATTTCCCACCAGCTTGTTACTTTGAACACAGGCAGCAGAGCTGAAGGATAATAGCTTCTCATGTTTTACATCTGTAATTACACTAACATCTTCCATTAAGCCAGGCTAGAGTTATTTTGTTTATGAAAAGTTTTTTGTCGTAACATTTATCAACAACCTTTCTTGTTCCAGACAAAAAACTAAATGAAAATAAATGGATGTGAACTCTGACAGAAATTCTTGGCAATTTCTTAACAAATAAAATCAACCTAAGATATGAAACGAAGTTCTATATCTTCTTTACTGTCAGATGTTTGTGAAAATTATCTGCAGCATGATAAGGTTTTTCAAATTACAGATATCTTGCATATCAAAGCAGAAAAAGTAAACATAGAGCAAACTCAAAGGGTCCAGGTGCATTGAGAAAAAAGAACCAGAAATAACATTTTCCACTGCCAAAAAAGACCTTGACGTTCCCTTTGAGAAATTGAGTTTTCGCTCTGAAACAGGCTTCATTATCTGCGACCATTACCTTGATAAACACCCCTTCTTTTTCTACTTTGTAGAGTTGATGTACAAATAAACCAATTAAGCTACGTGTTTGGTCTTGCAATATAGTCAGGCTAAACAGAGACAAGATGTTTACACTCCGGTCTTTTGACATTCATGCTACAGACATATATATAATTATTTGATTGTTTTTTTCTTGTAGCAAATAAACTTCTGAGAATTACATCAGAAAATGACCTCAATTACAAAGTCAGCTACTTAATTAGTGCTGTTACTTAGTACATTTTATCAATTACTTCTCCAGGGACTCAATCCTCTTGAGTGGTATAATGACATTGCCATAATGTCATGCTGTTATGTGAACAAAACCACATTTCACCCCCGTTTTATGTGGCGTCATTGAATGTTGCACAGGTTTTACAGAAGTTAGTGTGCAGTTGTGCCTCCTTTGCTTGCTCTCAGTCGATAACGACTGAAGTCATTGATACTAATCCCTTGAACCAATGAGATGAAATGAATGATGACGAACAAAAAGGTCTTTAAGAAGTTTGTGCTGAATTGACAAAACAGAGTTGGTTAGGAAAGAAGGATTATTTGTCAGAGGAGGAAGGAGAAAACCTGCCTTCACTTTGACAGTTTCCAACACACCCATTTCACAAAGCTGAGCATTTTCCCACTGCAGTTAATCCTAAATGCCACAGACAGGTTCCTGACAGAAGCAAGTCTGGCTTTTACCTCTCCGATGTATATATTCCACATTGGGTTTCATAGGCAGAGTCTATTAACAATAATATTAATTCATAATGTGTCATGAGCAGCTATTTCCCTGTAATTAAAAATAAGTGATGAGGGGGTTTTCTTGCACATTAGAAATCATTTTTATCATATTATAATTTTCAGTGATTATACAGAAGCACGCAATTTCCATCTGTACTACACCCAAAAGACTGTTAGTATTTCTGAATCTATGCACATTATTGACCTACAGTTTGTGAGTTTTTACTTCCTTTGCTTCTTCAGTCTTTCATCCTGCAAACTGATAACAAGCGGTGGACGCAGAACAAAGTATAAAGAAAAAGTTCAGTGCAAAGGCATCATAATTCTGCAGGAAGCAAAACAGCTTTTGGGAGAAAAAAAGATAAAAGAAAAACCAAAAACACATCTGCAATTTACAGGGGAGCAGCTGTTACATCAATAAAAACATTTACGTTAGAAAGAAAATATCTATCCCACATTATGTCCTGGTACAAAAAGAAATAGATAATGCTGCAAAGACAACTTTGTCTGATTCAGCGTTAAAATGCAGCAGCCGTTTTTGCAGGATGAGTAAATACTGAGGTGCTGTTTGTGTAATACAGCACCACTGTGGATCGTGCAACATCCATTACGGTGTGATAGGAAAAAAACACTGAATCTGCTTCTAACTCACTAAAAGTATCGGTGAGTAACAGGAAAAAATGAGGAACTCTGCACCCACTCTTTTCTTGATCCTTCTGCTGAGCATGTTTTGCATTGCCACTAGTTCCGATTAACGCCCAAACAAAAAATTTAAAAATAAAAAAAGTGCTCAAGTGGATGTAACACAAAATTACTACACACCATACTGGGTTTTATATAATCACAAAACATTACAAGCTTCACCATTATGTGTCAAACTGGACACATGTCACTCCTTCATAGCAACTACTATGTATCTCAGCAAAAGATTAAAGAATGATCTGTTGAGGATCGACCTGATCCAAAACTTCTCCGAACTCTTTATTAATCAAACACGGATCTCTGAGAAACGCTTGTGAGCGTCTGCAAGTTATTAAACACAAATGACACAGACAGAAGACATCTTGCAGCGGGAGTAGTAATCCAAAACAAAATTAACAAGGCTTGTAAATATTCATAGAAAACCCAAAGAAGTGTCACATGTGCTCCGACTTACTGTTGGTTTTGAGGCGGGCCGGCTCACTGTTGCGGCTTCCCGCCTGGTTGATAGCCTTGACGAAGAAGATATAACGGGTGCCACTCTGCAGGCCATGCACCGTGTAGTGGTTCTGCTTGATGTTCGGTACAATCATCCAGCTGTCTGCTGAGTTGTACAGACCTGGTGGAGGTCACACGCACACACACACACACACGCAGAGTGGATAAGTATTAAATTTTTCTTGATGTCTGAAAGTTGCACAAAGTCTTGCTGAAAATAATTTTCTACTGATGGTTACAGCAACAGAAACATTCTCCCACATATCCAACTGGAACAGAGCGATATTTTCTTTCTGAAAACCTCGAGTTAGTTATTGCACATTAAGAGGCGATTCCTAAAAGTTATGCAACATTTATGTGCACCTACAGATATATGCCATTACAATTCTAACAGAGTTATTGCGACAAGTACCCAGGAGGCAATCCAGTGTGTTCACTGAGCTGAAACCATACGGCAAAAGGAACAATCGGTTCAAAGTATCAAAGGTACTATAAGTAATCGCCTCCAGGCAAGAGCGTGATACCCTTTAATGCTTAAATGTACGAGAGCAGGGGTAATACCAACATGACCACAGCTGGTGGATGCTTTCATTCAGAGTGAAGGGTTAGTAATCATAGGTTAGCGCCACATCCACCTGTTGCAAACAGTCCTCTTGGTGTCTGAGATGTGAACCTTTGTAAGTAGAAAAAAGAAATCTGAGCTCAGAGCTAAGGAGGAATGTAACTTTTAAAGGGTTGTTCATGTTCCCTGTCTTTTGGTGAAATGTAAGGGGAAATATTTCACATCTCACTGATGCACTGTTATGCGACAGGCTACTCTTTTTCATAAAATATGATTTTATGCCATACTGTCAATTTGTTCTGGAGCATTTTTAATTGAAAGTAGTGTTTTATGCAGCTTCACGTGTCTTCCAATCAACTCTCGACAGCTTCGTGTGTCTGCTGATGTAACGCATCCTCCCAGCATGCTGCTGCCACTACCATGTTTCATGCCGAGTATCGTGTGGTAAGAGTGAGGTGCATCGTTATTTCACCCCACATAACAAAGTGAATTTTAGTTTCTCAGATAAAGTACCATTAAAATAAAAAATACCTTTGCAAAGCACTTTATATGTATTGAGAGAAATATTGAGATGTTAATCTAAAAATAAGATGAGATTTTATTTTACAATGAAAGTTACATATTGTGCCCAAAGACGTAACTATAATAAAACAAACATACTCAACATTTTTAAAAACGTTTTGACTGCAGCATCAGTTATAAAAGGTCTGGATGAACCATAAAAGAACAACTCCTTTAATGGTGAAGTTTGTGCTTGCATTATGCATCTATTTTAATACAGAAAACCGCACTGTGGCATTAAGTTGTAGCGCACCGCCGTTCATGAAAATAGGTTACATTGCTTAGAAATACTGACAAACATTTACTTTTTAATAAATCTCACACATGAAAGTAAATGTGGCCGTAGCAACAATAAATGAGGATTATAAAGCAAATTTCCTGGAGGGAGCTCTCACACAAAGAGCCAGAGAATCCTGGCAGCTCATTTAAACTTTAGCAGTCAAAAAAGTGAAATAACTACCAGATGAACTGTCTCCTCTTTCTTTCCTCCTGCACAATTACAGAGAAATATAAGCTCTGAGAGGGGTACAGCTCTCAGGACCATACTTACTTTGTCCCCTCTGGTTAGGATGCGTTGTAAATTATTGAGCCAGATGGAAACAGCATGCATAAGTAATGGCAGAGAGTCTGCTTGTAAATATACATACTTCATGGGACGCAAATAAGGCCTTTAAAAGTTAGCCGGCTTTAAGAATGAATGAGAGGCGGGTTGGGGTGTGGGGGCGTCTCTTAAAACTACATTTTTATCTGGGCAAAGGAGGATGCAGGGGTTTTCACCTTCCTTTAGAGATGATAGAGGAAGAAAATAAAGATGCAATGTCAAACTTGAACGAGGCACGAAAGTTTTACAGTTTGCTCCTTCCCACAGATCAAGGGATCCTTTGCACAATTTATCATTTGTCAGCATCTCCTATAGATAATGTTATGTAGGCCTTCAAAAGATAAAAGAAGAATGGAGTAGAGAGGAACGATTAAACGTTTGAACTCTTTGCTAACACTTCTGATTTCAAAAGTTTCTATTTTTGCTAAATTAGGTCAGAAGACACCAAGGAGGTTTCCTGACTGAAGTGCTCCTCCTTTAAAGAAAGCTGTACTTGAAAGCAATGTGCAAAAATAAAGAAGAAAAGAGAAAATAGAGAAAAAAAAGAGCAATGTGCATCCAAACACCAAGCACGTGTACTTCTCCAGTACTGTATGTGTGTGTGCCTGTGAGGAGGGAACTGCAGCACAAAGTATCCTGGGAAAGGAAGTGGGTTTGTCTTTGATGATGCAACACAGAGTTAACAGTGTGCCTGCATGTGAGCGTGGACGTGTCACCCTTTCCACTTCCTTCTGGAGGAAAACACTGTGCTTGCTCGGCCACAGTGATTCAGATTTTCTCCACCGGTAATTATGTTAATAATTCAACAAATCCATCGACACTGATATGAATCATTGAGAACATAAGCCTAACTCACTAGGCCATTAACACCGCCTCGCTATAGGCCCCTAGATTACTGAGAAATATTTCATAAAGTGAGGTTTTAATTGATAACCAAAATATCTGCTGGCAAAAAAAAAAAAAAAAAGAATGACACAGCAAGAGATGAGCCCGTTTTCCCGAAGCGTTTGCACTGTATGCCACCTTCGTCTTGCTTGTCATGCCTTTAAGATACGTACTGGTTTCTATCCACTAAGTGACAACGGCATTTTCATTTTGAGCTACGAAAACCTCCCTTCGCATCAACTTCGACTCCCTTTCCATCTCTGCGTCTTTCCAAGAGCCCACACGGTGCTCCACGTTTCACAGACCACAGTTAGAAGCAACACAGCATAACTTAGTTATTCTTCTTTTCATGCTACAGCAGCTTGCAGAAATAGAAAGACCGCTTGACGTTTTACAAATTTTCCCCTTGGGTAAAGAAGGCCCCAGGTTTGAATATAAGCCTGGGGTGTTCCTGCATGGAGTTGACATGTTTTCTCCTCACGTGTGTACGTTCTCCCCAGGTACTCCGGCTTCCTGCTGAAGATCAAAAATATCACTGTCGGGTTAAATGGCCTCTCTAAAAACTGTCCTGAGGCACGAGCGTGCATGTGTGTGTGTGTTTGCTCAGGATTACAGATAACATTTTCTTTTTCTTTGACCTTATTTTGTAACCATTTTCTACTGTAAAACGATGTTTTGACACATTGACCCGACTCCTACCTCCCTTGAGGAGCTGAAGCCCGGGGCAAAGGGATTGTGGATGGACATCAGCTGGGAGCATTTAGCCACTTGGAAAGTTTAAGAGAAAAGCTATATTGGAGAACTCAAGTGGCATGGCAGACTTAATGGGTTTCTCTCTTTCTCGGTTTCCACCATGAATCTCCGAGGACTCTGTGGCAGCAAAGCGCTGAATTTCTGAGTCACTCGGAGTTTCATGGCTGAAATGTATCCTGATGTTTCAAATGGCGAGGGCACTTGAGTTGCATGGTTAGATGGAGAAATGTCAGGCTACAGAGCAGAGAGTGGAAGAGATAATGAAAGGATCAAAGAGTAAAGAGGCACAGGTGTGTGTGTGTATGTGTGTGGGAACATGCATGAATGTGCATATTTATGTACATTAATGACAGCCTCCTCATATTGGTAAGTGGTAATTTTCTCCAGCTCTATACATCCATTATTTTCCCCTGGTCTCATATTTGTTTCCTCCCCCACAGCAGATTCTTTTCTTTCTGTTCATAGAAGTTCTGAAAGCAAACCAACTTTAGTGTCGATTATCTAATGAAGCTCCAGCGTGTTGCTTCAGGCCGGCAGCTCTACTGATTAAGATTTGGTTTATTACAATTGCACTTTATAAAAGCACTGAAGGGCATCATAAACATACTTATTTGGGAGAGCAGTACATGAACTACATTTATTCCAGAAGACGTTTAGAACATTGTTTCTGTTCCAAATGCAGTTTTTTGATTGGACCGCTATGGCTCCCCACCACGGGAGGCACTGGGTGGCGGGAAGGCACAAGCACTCCAGGGGGGAAAACAAGTGATGTTGTTTTTGCACAAAATATGTTTTTATTTACATGCCCGTTCCACAGGACACCCATTTTGTTGTGTAGTGTAAGCACTGTAAGGAAATATGGCTAAACAACCTGATTGGCTGATGACTCTGAAACTCATGCCTCTCTCAGGGTTCCTGAGATGGTGCTAAATTAAAGTCACATTTCACAGTTTTTAATGCAATCTGGACTGCATTGGTTAAAAATCTAAAAGCAGACTGAATATGAGTTGGATGATTTTACACTAAATTATTTACAACACAGGTTCGGATTTCTGAAACCTAGAATAAACAAGGAAAGCATAAAGGAGAATTTTATTCTTTTATTAGGGATTAAGAGTAACTTAGAGTAAATATTTTAAATAATTTGTCAGATTCTTTAAAATGAAACTTTATCTGTTATGCTGCATTCAGTTTCAATGTGACTTTTAGCAGATACTGTAAATCAAGAATCACAATTCCTGTTTACATTTATTGAGAATGGCTGTCACTATTAAAAACAGTCATCGTTGGACAGAAATTTTTAATTTCTATTAAACATTTAGCATGTAAACAAAATGGCTGAGCAATTTGTTTGCTTTATTCATCTTTGTTCAAACAGGTCAGTAACTGTGCCAGTAATATTTAATACCAATGTGGAACCTTTGTGTGAAAAACCATCAGGATCAGGATCCTAGGACACCTGAAAATACCCGCAGCATTAACAGGTTGCAATTAAGTCTCTTTTATTAGAAATTATATGATTTTACAATCCCATTAACAGCTTTCAGCAGATGGCCTCACATTTAAACTTGCAGTTCTCTGCTGTAAGGAGGAGTTCATGATCAACATAATTACTGGAAGGTGTCCAGCTCCTGTGGCTGTAAAATGAATCCTAATTACTGGTGCTCCACATAAAACTGAAACTTTTGAAAATGCTCGTGTGTGTTTAATGATCCCAGATGACAGCTGGCCAATAACTGAATGAGTCAGGAAGACATAAGTCTATTTTCACACAGCTGTTGTGCTGTATATCACCTTTGTTTTGCTTGTCATCCCTGTAAATACCATCCCGGTGTTGTGTTATCAGTTGAGTGACAACGGCATCAGCATTTGGATCGGGTTTGTTTTCACTGTGCTGTCTGGCTTCATACACACCCGTCTGTTAGGATGTCAGTGGCAGATCAACTTTGACCCCCAGCCCCGCCTCCATTCCTCACAAAGAGGCAAACGGTTGTTGAACTGTGGCATACCACATGTAGAGGCCAAAGTTTGCAAAGAAAAAATCTTGGTTTTTTTTGGGGGGGGCGAAAGAGTTTTGACACTGCCTACTACAGCTTTCTTTGAAATCTGACCTTAATTGCCAGCTCTATTTTCTACTGCTATGCCTGGATGATCCTGCAAAAGGCACAGTTCATAAGACAGCATGACCCAACTTCTACATCCCATGAGGTATGAAAACCTTCAGGGAAAGAAAAAAAAAACCAGGATGGCTCTTAACTGTAAGACTTGGGAAGATTGAGATATTGGAAACTGTGTTATAAATCACAATTAAATATCTTTCAAAAGCAACCAGTAAAGGATTTTTGTGCAGGTACATTTGACTTTCAGTGTGGAAAACAACCATGTGGCTCCATATTGAAAAAAAAAAATCTTCCTAAAGGAGATTACTTTAGCCTTTACCAATCTTTTTTTCTGGTATGTTCTAACACTTTCTCTTCAACAACCCTTCCAAATGTTATAACACTTAAAATGAGACATGCATACTCTGAGATTTCACTCAGGTTTATTGGACTATCTCTAAGCATCGCTCAGGCATACTTTGGACTGAGATTGCAGGCGGACCATCTCCTAACACATGGTCAACAGTATTAGATCTAAACCACCGAATCTTATCAACCGATCAGAAACAACAGCTAAAACACTGCTGGCATTCTTCCATAGCACTATATTAACATACAAATATACTTCAGAATGAAAAAAAGAACTTCTCCTGCTTTTGTAAATGAACTCACACCTGCTGATGATTAGTTAATTAGGAGCTTCTGATTAGCAGCACCTGGCGGTTTCCCACATATTTACTCCTCTACAGTAAGCTTTTCTGCTTTTGCAGTTTAGCTTAGTCATAGTAAATCAGAAATTACAAATTGTTGCTTGTCTGGGGTTCTTAGGGATTAACTTCAGAATCTACTTTATCTTCTAATAGAACCCCTTTGGAAATAAAACGTGCACAGTGTTTGTAAAGTAGTGGGTGATTGTTTTCTTAAATCATCGAGGCTGAATAAGATATTTATTTGGGAAGACTGTAAGACTGTCATTGAAAAAAAAACCTGTTTCTATAATATGGAGGATCTTTAATTTACCATTCAGCAATGCTTGTTGGAAAATACAAAAAAGAAAAAACCTAAACAAACAAACAAAAAAAAAATCCCCTGAGAAATAAGTTTGTGTATTTGTTCCACTGATAAAGAAATTAACTTTGAATTTTGAATTAACAGGCACTTGCATAATAAAACTTCCCTTGGTTTTTTCCCATTAGACTTGCCTGGGAAGTTGAAACTCCAGTCTGGGAATGACGACTCTCCCATGATGAATGGGTTCCAGTTACAAGCTAGAATACCAGTGGGATCTGCTAATTGCTGTGGGCAGAGACCAAGCTCTCTTCTATTAGCAATGCATATTGATAAAAAAAAAAAAAAAACCTCACTTCTATTGATTTTAGGCATTCAAACTCTGACGCAGCATTTTCACATCTAGAGGTTGTGAACAGTCCTGTGTGAGCCTCTGGACTGATGTCTTATAAACTCTTAGAAACGCAAATAAAAAACATTCAGATTTACAGTCTATTATGTTTTTGTGGCAGTGGAATGAAACACAGACCTTGGAGGAGCTCAGGTACCAGGTGAGTAGGGGTTTGATTTGATTTTTGCAACTTCGGTTTCTTATAACTGAGCTTTTGTCTTTTGAAAACACTCTACATTTTTTTTTAATTGCAGGTTCCCTGGAATTTGTAAGCCATACAAAAAGTGTTGCTATTACGAAACATAAACTCTTCCTGTCATTTGACTACATCTCCTCAGCCATAACATTATCCGACCGGGAAACATTTTCTGGTTTGCGGCATAGTCATTTATAGGCTCTACAGTCTAAACATGTTCTCTTCAACAAAACCGTTTGTCTGAATGCGTGTGTGTTTGAGTGTGTGCTCTCGACTCACTGATGAAATTTGTCTGGCCAGTGTAGATGGTGTACTGCAGCTCATAGGAGGTGACGCTGAACTCGTCTTCTGACGTCCAGTGAACGGTGATGGTGTCATGGGAGGCGGTGCACAGCTCATCCCTGATGGATGGCGGGTTGGGCGCTACATATGGAGAGAGAGAGAGAGAAAAAAATCAGGATTTACTTTTAAGTGATGCTTCTTTTTAAAAGATCAAAAAGACAAAGGAATAGGTTGAAGATATTTACTGATACTTAGGAAGTCCCTGACAGCTTATAATCAGTCTGTGAATAAGAGTTAATCTAAACTGGACAATCCCGTAAAAATGTATTCATACCCATTGAGCTGTCACAACTACAAATGTGTGTTAATTTTACAGGGAATTTACATTGTAGACCAACAAGTAGTGCAGTTGTAAAATGTAAGTGAAAGGATACATTGCTCAAAATGTTGCATAAACTTATATTTAGTTCAAAGTTCAGAAGTAGAGCATTTGTCAGAGAAGCTCCCGAGAGGCCAGTGATTACTTTGGAGGAGCTTGCAGAGATCAAGTGGGAGAACATGTTGACAGGACAACTAATAGCTTTGAACTTAACTGTGACCCCCCAGGTCAGATTAGAAACAAGAAAGCTATAAGAAGACAACTAATCAGCTCTATTTGTGGTTTTGCCACAAGCAAAAGTACATGTGCATTTTCCGTTCAGTTTTTGGCTCAGCTAACGCAGTTAACAAACACTGCATCTCACGGACATTCACCCTGCATTTTACAGCATCATTGTAAAGAATGTTTATAAGTAGACACTCCTGTAATGAAACTTTTACTGGTGGTCAAAAATAATATTGTATTTAAATTAAATCAGTAAGCCTTACCTGTTAGGTAATCTAGACCCTCTAATATCTTCTTCTCTCGGGAAAAGTCAAGAGCAAAGTTATCAAATGCTTCATTCAAGTTCACATCAGGGATGAGTACCTGGGAGGAGGCTGTCGCCATAGCTACCCTGTGAAATGATAGGGACAGAAGAAAGGGAACAAATCAGCAAAAGGGGCAAAAATACAAAAGTTCAGGCGGTCACATCGGTGTATGAATGTGGGAGAGAGGAGGAGTGTGAAAAGATGAAAGGTGGTGGAGGTGGCTGTGAAGCAGCGGAGTGACAGAAGCGAGGTGATGGGAGGAGAGAGATGGTAGACACAAGAACAGGTGTGGAAAAATCCACAAAGAAGACCTCTGCAATACGTTCTGTATGCTTCTGTCGCCAGGGCCGGCCCAAGGCAAAAGAAAAAGAAGCACAAGCCCACAGCCCCACGAACACGAACCCCAACACAAATAAAGCTAATTTTTTTTAGAAAAAAAATCTATATCACAATAAAATAAAAAAAACACAACATCACAATAAAAAGAGATGTGTTTACAAAAAAATATATATTTGATAATGTATGTAGAAATCATTATTTTATGGATAAAAAGAAAAAAAAAATGCTCTTGTGGGCCCCTGGTGGCCATGGTAGGTACCACAAGCTTCGCCGGTAACATGAGCTCCCGTGCAATAAGCAGCTCCTATCAGAAGTTAAGTTAGCAAAACAATGTCTCAAAAAAAGGACTTATCCTTCAGGGAGAGAGAAACGAAAGAGGAAGAATAGAAAAAAGCCAAGATAAAGGTTTGTTTTAATGTGCCTTGATAATGTAATGCAACGTAATGTAACAGATTAGTAAAGCTGCTAGCTTGATAGCAACCTGGAACAGTCCAGTTCAACAGTCAGACATTTATGCTAGGGTCTTTGTATTTGTGTGAAACTGAGTTTAAACTTTAAATGAGTTGATTTTGATTTTGGCTGATATAATTTTTTTTTGTCTGAAATGTCGCTAAATATAGAAAGAAAGTCGGTGAGTTGGAAACAGTGGGGTGAATATTGTTGACTGCAAACGTGCAGACCTGACCTGGTGGGTCGGTCTGTCAGTCAAACCTCTCACTGCAGAGCAGAAAAGGACAGAGGCTGATTTTTAAACCTTTGCTGACGAAGATAAGATTAGGGATAAGATGGGCTTCACATCTAAGTATCAGCCGATCACGATCCCCCAAAATTAAGGAAGTCGGCGCCCAGAAATCGACTGGTCGATAAATCAGTTGGCCAATAAATGTATCCTATATTATACATGTATATATTGTAAACAGCACTGCCAGAGATGCAATAAGTTTATAGCAGGTGTGTGAATGATCTAATGATCGGGCTGCTGATTGCAGCCAGTCCACATTGCTAGCAGAACTAGAGGGCCCCAAAACCACATTTCACTTAGGGCCCCATGGAGGCTTGGGCCGGCCCTGTCTGTCGCTGTGTTTCGAAACAGAGGTGAGGCTCACCACAAACTGAAACCTCTCACAACTCTGCAGCTCGACAGAAAGGTGCGATTGCTTTGAGGATGATTGAGCAGCTCGTGGCAGGGACCAGAGTTGCAGCAGAGTTACGCAGCAGACTATAGAGTAAAGCACAAAGCAGTTCTAGGCCTTCAAATTCATGGGTTTCAGTGAAATCGGTGAGGGTTCAACAAGACTGAGCAACATAAAACATGCAACTCTGGGTGAAGACTTCTCGACAAGATCTTTGTCTGTGAGACGGAGTAAAAAAAAACGCCTCAGCTCAAGGTGGGAGAAAAGGATGTGGGTAATGAAGATAGAGCTGGCTCTTAAATGATGGATGATTCTCAGCAGAGGCTTGACATTGATTGCAGGAGCCAGGTATGTTCGATACAATGGTGAGTTTACCAGCAGCCCTTCAGCTGGATTTCAGAAGTAAAAACTGAATAAAGGAGAAGTTACGCTGGAGTGAAAGATTTGATTTAAAAAGTAAAAAACGTCTATTTTCAGATACATTATAAATGAGTCTTGTGGGAAAATTCAAAACAAAATCTGATCTAGAGCAACGAACGTACGTAAAGAACCCGGGTTGAGTTGAATAAAGTTCCTTCCCACCTTTTATCTTTAATTTACAACCACTTTTCTGTAACTAGGTGTCTAGACTAACTTTTTGCTCTGATTGCACCAAACAGCAGCACAAGAAGTTTTTACTGCCAAGGGATTTAACATAGCATTTTTACAGGCTTAGTTCTTTTCTCATCACTTTCCATAAAAGCAATATAGACTGGTAAATGATTAATAAGTCCAGTAAACATGAACTATTTTCTGACTGGTTTAGACCACAACATGGTCTAATATGAGCCAGTTGAACCGCAGGGAGATGCCCAGTATCAGAAGCTTCTTTTTTCCTCGAATGACTGGTCGCAATGGTTCGACAATGGACACGGTTTTACATGCACTAATGAGAACTCGAGTCGCATTAATATGTTGGTTGATTTAAAGAACAAACTGTGCAGCTATTATTCACATAAGCAGTGGCTTATGTGCTCAGTATTGTTATTGATGTATTCACGATCACTTAAAAAAATATATATTTTAGCAAGGTCTGAGCTGCTTTCAAGCTGGCCACATATTGAATCTTCCAATTGCCTTTGGCAGATAGAGCTAAATATTTATTACTTTTTCCACCTTCCTGTGTGTGCAGAGTTTCTGTGTCATGACCCACCTCTCTGCCACGTTCCTGGCAGACTGAAGGAAGCGTGCATGGTCGTTCTCCTTCAGGCTCTGCTCAGCCTGGGTGATGAGGGCACTGGAGCGCTCCAAGCACTGGCGACAGTTTGCAATCTGCTGAGCCAACTTGCGCAGTTTCATCACCTGAGACAAGCACGAGCACAGCTAAGGTTGCTTCGTTCTGACGCAGACACAGATTTATGTTCATTTGCACAAACCGAATCTTGCCAAGATTAATTTCTGTTATGATCACTGTTACAATAACAAGACTGTTTGTGGTTTTTCTTCCATGCTGAAAACGCAGACAACAATGGTGACTTTATAGTGTGTTGCCTGGGAAATGTTTGACTACCAAAACCTCTGCAAGAAGCTTCAGCTGTACACAATCTGTCTTTCAAGCTGATTCTAGTGTTGTCATTGTGGAGGTGTCGAATCTAAAAACCATTCATGCTAGCAGAAGCATTTCAAAGGACCATACAAGGTGCATCATAGTAGCGTAAAGCATAAAACATAAGTTTCAAGTACTTATATTAATTCCTTAAACTTCACAATTTTATACTAGTTTGTGTCAAAGTAAATCTCACATAAAATAAATTTGTTGTGCTTGTAACCTAGCGTAATGTTAAGAAACAATCACTTCCTTATCTTCGACCAATGTCCACAGCAATGGTCTGAAGGTTTCAGATGCTCATAAAAATACCAAAGGTAGGAACCATGTGATTATGGGCAATCACTATTCACATCCAGAAAAAACTGTACTTTCTGTCCACCAAGAGACAAACCAGGGTTCAAGAAAGGCTACTGCATGTTGTAATGCCGTTTCATTCAAAAGCTGTAATGTGATTTCCCATTGAGATTAAGGAAACCATTCAAGCTTTATTTGAAATTAAAGCAATCTGTTTATCTTCATTCAGGCTTATTTCCTGACTCTGGATGTGAACTTAGTTTGATGAAACCCCCTTAATGAAATAACCACAGGCTGTTCAAGAGTTAGAGTAAACAACATGAGAGATACACAAATACAGTGCTTCCTTTATGGGACTTTCCCACTGTAACCATGATTAGTTAGGAGAAGATTAAAAACTCATGCAGGACCGAGCCTGTTCCCACTGGACATTACCATGGAAAACGTCCTAATTACAATGAAAAGCTAAAAACCAATCCACTCTGGCATTTTGGGTCATACTTGGTATGACTATAGCATTCATGCAAACACCTCTATGTTTGCATCAACTGTGAAATGTTTCTCTTCGACTTCGGTGTCAGAAACATAAATCTGAAATGAAGTGAATCATTATCCACCTTTATTCAGCAGGCGATAAAAGGTGCTGAGTGTCGAGTTTTAAAGCTTAAGACTTAATGGGGTGTTTTACTGATGTCTCAGCCAGTCTTTCTCTTTGGCCCTCATGAACAATATTTGAGCTGGTTGGTGACTGGAAACAAGCAAGATGGCCTTAATGATGGGATATTATTTGGCAACATCTGCTGCGAACAACAATTTTAGAGATGATTACTCCTCTCGCTCAGAATAATAGACAATATGGTCGAGACTGAGAGCGTTTCTGTACAAGCATCTGCTTTATTTAAACAGACGAGTCCATGTGTAATAGAAAAAAAAAAGTGGAAAATTACTGCAATATTCTCAATGTCTGATTGATTTAAACAAGTAAATATTTAGATTATATTGATTATCAGAAATAAGCTTTTGACAAATTTGATCAATATTATTCATTTGTGTATTCAAAAGCATAGACCATATAAGGTCACACAATCATTACATCGCACAATGCTGCTCCAATTTCACTGTGTCGATAAATATTTTGTTGCTAAGCTAATGCTAATGTTTGTCCTTGTTTCACTAACAGCTTTCCACTTCTGGACTGATAGATGAATAAGGAACCAAACGTGAAAAATAAAAATGTATATCAAGTTTAAAAGTAAATCTTCCAGTCTTGGTTCAATTGTTCATTAAACTGTAATATATTTCTACACTACAAGTTCAGCATACTCACCTCCACATGCCTTCCTTTAAATGTTACTTACTTTTACTCAAAAAAATAATTCATAAGCCCACATTTTATATTTAGATTGAAATCTCAAGTTCTTTATTGGATTTTAGTTGTCCAAATAAAGAGGAACAAATAGTAGTGCCCTGGAGAAAAAATCAATACACTACAAGGTACGAGACAGGTGTTCCACTCCTCAGTTGATTTTATAAATGGATGTAGATGATTCGTCAGCTGATGTTTATTTGCAGAGGTACTGCTTCATTGTTCTGAATCAATGAATTGTGTGCTTCTGTAAGAGCTGCATATTCTTGTTCTCTTTTCTTCATGAAATTTAATATTGTTTATTGATTCAAGGCAGCTAAATAGGACGTCAGAACCTGATATCAGGGATGGAGTCAGGGCTCAAACCTTATTAAATGATTGATATCGGAAGACTATGAGTGAACTCAATTCCTGGTCTACAACATATATCCTATCAATTATTTGAAAGGTTCACATGAAACCTGATTGTTCATTTTCAGAAGATTGGCGAAACCCGCTAAAAATGTGAGAATAAACTTTAAAAACGATTCTCAGAGGCAGCTTCTAACAGTAGTTCTGGCAGGTAAATAAAATCTAACCTGCCATTTTGAGAACTGAAACTTTTTATTATCTTGCGATAATTAAGTACTTGCCTTTTTACTTCAGTAAATAAATACTTAGGAATGTGGCTGCACAATATTAGGAAACTTAATTGGTATTTTACTCCCTCCAACTCTCTCTGCGATCTGAATTACTTACTTGACGGTGCGTTCTATTAAAACTCTAAATTACGTGTATGCATCATTTCAGCGTGAGCAAACATTCATGCACAAATGAAAATACTAATCTAACCACCCAGGCAGAGAAATCAGAGAATCTGCAGTGACCTTCAAAATAAAATCCTAAACCTGGCTCACATATCCCCCACTGTCCTGGAGATACACAGAGCGCACTTTTTCATAACTTGTATAATGTTTAATTCAAGGAGCTAACTTTATAAAGAATGTTTCCTGCAAGTTTTATCAATATATGACAAAGGAAAACCAGACTGAAATCCTTATGATCAATAACTGATATCACAACAAAACAGTAAACATGGAGGGACTACCTTGGCACTAATGGAAAAATGGAAAAAAAGTTAGTTTATTGACGACTAAAGCTGGATGAATCAGATTTGTGAACAGCTATACAAGACATTTTTAACAGTACAGCAGTTTTCTTAACCTCATAGCCTAAATAGCATTGATTTTAATAATGTCTTGGACCAGGTCTCCATATTAGTTGAGTTTTAAGTGACTTGGGTCAGTAGTAAAACTCAGCATTGGGACTTCCCTGGTTTAATGTTCTAGGAAACATTAAAAACAGGAAGAGAGGACGCCTGGCAGACAGCCAGTCATACTATTAAAACACACACATTAGACTATGAGTATGTGTGTTTTATTTTGACAAGTTGTGACTATGACAGCTTAGTAACCCTCGTGAGATCCAGAGCCCATTAGAAGAACTCGAGTACCTGACATCACTGCCTACAACAGAAAACTGGATCAGTGGTTTGTTCAAATATGTAAGACTAACTGTGTTTCCCTGATAATGCGTATTCATGTGGCATATTCACTTTGCGCATTTCATTCCTTTTCGTGACCCTTTCAGGTATTTCCTGATGTTTTACATTTTCTTTGTTTTTGACCTGTATCTTATCGTCCTCCCTTTCCTGTCCTCTGCCAGACTGACTGAGACTCTTGGGAGAAGAAGCTCTGCCTTTTGTCTGCAATCTCCAGGAATACACTGGCACGCTTCCTTAGTCTTCGAACTGTACACACCAACAAGCCAGTTCTCTCCTTATGGTCAGTGCCCAGGAATATAATAACTTTTCTGCCATCTTAAAAATACTTCAACCAGCAGCGTGCATATGTCCTCTGGGAGAGTCTCTGTCATGAATCCCTAAAAGCTCAGGTAGAAAAAGGAGCCGTGTTATACATGGGTTAGGGTTAGACCACAAACATTTCTTTTTAAATCCTAGACTTCCCTTTGAAACCCAAGAGTGAAGTTCAGAAGTTTTCTACATTTAGGTCAGCTGCCTGCATCTCAGCGGTAGAATACTAAAGAAGAGGCCTGACAAATATATTCAGTCCACAGCAGTTCTGGTTTGTTATGCACTCTCTTGTATAAAACCAAAATGTGCTTGCAGACTAGGACTGCTAGTGGCCTCGTCTGCAAGCACAACTGTTTAAATTATGTGAAACTCTCAATTTCTAGTCTATTCATACTAACATGTAAGCATAAAACATGACTAAAGATGCATTTTCCTAAACCCCTGTAGCACAATGTTCCTAAATACATACAACTTTAATTTTCTGACTTTATATCCCAGTATTCTAATAAAATGTACCTTGGACTCTTTGATCTTGACAGCGATGACCTGTTTTCTCTGGCGGATGATTTCCACCAGCTCATCACACTCCTCCACCAGCTTAGCTTCATGCATGGCAGTATTTACCTGAACAACAAATAAAAAAAGGTAATAAACTTAATAAAAAAATATGACATCTTTCACACATCTTGCATTTCGTTACACTGTCGGAAATAATAATAATAAAAAAATGTTTTTCTTAGTAAATTATCATTTTAAATCTCCAAAGGTTTCATTCACTTATTATGCAACCCGTACACCTGGAGCGGATGCCTCCAGCAATAAAATGCACCTGGTATGGAAATACTTCTGACGAATGCAGCAATGATAGGCAATTTAACTCACTAATTGTTTTCATGGGAACAACCATAAATCAACATATTGCTAAACTGATGTTAGTCCAAAGGGAGAAAAGAGCATTGGAACATTAAGTTTATAACATCGGACATGATGGGGAGAGAAAAAGGACAGATCAGTGTAGAGAAACTTGTTCTATTCAGCTCGTAAAATGTACAGCTAGTGGTGGAGGAAAATCCTTACACAGTTTCCCCAAATCGTTACAACGATGCTACAATGAAACTACAACTTGTTCTTTTATGGAACCTGAAAAAGTATTCCAAAACTCCGGTTTGTAGAAATGTACTTTTAGGGGAAAAAAAAAAAAGAGACCGATTATTTGGAATCCTGCAATCTTCACTGGAAGAAAAATCCCACAGATAGCCGTCTGGGATTTACTGGCAAAATATGCTTACATGGTGCCAATTTAATATATTCTGTGATTATATTCGGGCCAAAGCTGCCGAGGCAACTCAGCATCACTTCCCTGTATGAGTCCAACACAGTTTAAACAGCCAACTCTAAAAGTGTTTTTGCTGAGTTGCAACAATGAGCCCCCAGCAAAAGGTCTGCCAACTACATAATATAATTACACTGAAAGCTTCAGAAACACTTACTGCAGGAGTTTAAATGAAAAAAAAAGGACAGATCTAACTGTACTGCTGAAGAGTGGAGATGAGAAGCTGAGCTGCAAGCGTGCAACTGTTACACCTCTCGTTTTTTTAAATGTAAGGCTTCTGTCAAAGATATCAGGTTCTTAAAATGTACTGAAAATGTGTGCAAGTATATGAGTTAGTGTCCACGTCTATCTCCTCAGAGAAGCAGAACATGGCTGGGTGAGATTGTATCTGATTTCCGCTCTGTCTCCTGCATGAATTTAATTCTGTATTACATTAAACAATTCAAACTATACACGGTACAACACAGCATAGGTGTACGGATGTGGAAACTGTATTTGCAATAAAGCAGAAAATAAAAAGCTGCACTCATCTTCTCTGAGCCCTGCTGAGATCTTTACCCCACGATGACTGGCGACCCACATTCTGTTAGAAGGACTTTGTGCATCAGAGAAATTACAAAGTTTTCTCAAGAACACTTGGGAAACAAAGCAACCCGGTGCAGTGAGAGATAGAGGCTTTAACTGTTTAAACAGCCACATTCAGAGCTGTCCAAAAAAATCCAGACAAGCAGCAAGAAAGTTTTCCTCGCAGAGACGCGTGCCATCAAAGATGTTCTCCAATGCCACAACATCCACAAGGCGCATTGTAGCTTTAACTGCTTGACTGAGTCCTAGAGTATTTGTTGTCAAAACAAGCCATGCGTGAGGCTATTCTGCTGTGTACCAATTCATAATAACTTATACAACATTGGAGAACAGTCTGGAAGGAGAAAACCTTCAATTTTCAGCCAAGATGGAATAAAAAACATAAAATGTGAAAATTAAATGAAAGGGACCAGAAGTGTGCTGCTAAAATGCAAAGACTAATCCTGTCAGGTTAATTACAGATGTGATAAAATTATTTGTAATTTTTATTTTATTTTTGTTCACATTTGTTTGTTGGTCTTTAAGTGGATATTAAACAACTGTAAAATAACTGAAGTGACTTAGTAATTCATTTCAAAATGGTACACTTATTTTCATTCGTTACAGTGTTAAATTAATCAATCGCTTATTTTTGAAGATTATCACATACAGATATAACAGAAACATGAAATTGTGTTTCTCAGACAACTAAAATAGCAACTAAGACCAATGAAAAGTATTTTAATAGAGACATTCTTTGTTATGCTCCACACATTGCCAGAGAAGCTGGCTGTTCAGAAAGTAACGTAAGGTTACTAAAGTAATTACATTACATTAATTAATTACATTACTAAAGTAATGTAAGGTTTAGTGGAAGAAAAAAGTGTGGTAAAAAATGTTTGCACAGACAACTGATAAGTGCAGCCTGGGGGGAAGTTAGGAAAACAGTTAATTCAAGTGTTTGGGGCAGATTTCACAGAGACAGACTGCATCGAGAATATGTACTTTATAGACAGACAGATTCAGGACATTGGCTGCAGCTGTCACTTGTTTTGAGTCACTTCTGACCAAGAGACAACATCAGAAACATCTTACTTGAGCTAAGAGGAAGAAGAACTGACCTGATGCTGCTTATGATGAAAGTAAATTTTGCATTTCTTTAGTCAAACAAGGTCTCAGAGTATAGAGGAATAGTGTAGGGGTGCAGTCAGCTCTTTGCTGACTGAAGTTTCTACAGTCAGGGAAGATTTCATGTGTTGGTGTTGGTCCGCTGTGTTTTGTCAATTTAAAAAATGCAGCACATGCCTCGTTCTGCTGACAAGCTTTATGAAGATCCTGTTTTGCTTCTCCAGCAGCACTTTGCACCTGACCTCGCTGCCAAAACTAACAGTTCCTGGTTTTAATTAGATTGGATTTACTGGGCTGATTGACCACCAGAGGTTATGGGCTATTGTCGGGAGGAAGATGAGAAACACCAGAACAATGCAAATGAGCTGAAGGCCAATAAAGAAGCAAGGAAAAAAAAACTCAACAGAGCCATGAACTGATCTCCTCTATCACATGCCTCATTGATGCAGTAATTCATGCACAAAAAGCCCAGACCAAGCATTGAGTGCAAACACTGAACCGTTCAAGACTAGCATTTCTATATTCACCATTCCTTTCTAATGGTTCTTCATAATCTTTACATTTTCAGAAAAACTCAATTCCAATGTTTCAAAAGTCGTTAGGCATTATTGTTAAAATAAATAAATACATTCCTGAAACAATTAAATATGTCTGGAATTACATGTACATTTAAAATGTTTATAAGTGTAGAAGCTGTAGAAAGTTAAAATAGGCTCCATTTTAGAGAGCAGACTGAAAAAGCAAAAGATTGTCCAAAGTAATATAAATGTCCAACACATCTTTTACTTTCTAGTGCGTAATTATTTGCTGGAATAATGGGTGCTGAGTGTTTTAAACGTGGCCCAGAAGGCTTTTTCCTTTAGTGAGTTGTAAACCTCAGCACAGCCACCATAAAAGCTCTGCAACGGTTCCAAAGCCAAAACAAAATGACTTTTCTCCCTACAGCTGCTCGTAAGGCCTCATTTACACAACAGGATTCTCTTTCCTGAACAGGTATTAACAAAACAATAAACAATAAGAAAAACCAGCTTTACAATGACTGGAATAGCTTTTCTAACATTTTTCTCTTACTGCGTTGTCAAAAAGTTCCAGTAAGGCTTCTAAACACTTTATTCACATTTTAGGAAAATGCCATTTTAATTGCTCCTTTCACTCTTCTCATATTATGTTATTTTGAGCACTTTCTGTGTATTTGACTGTTTTGGCTATTATCATCTAAACCATAATGTGGACATCCATTACAGAAAGAGGCCAGCCAAATGGACCCATATATTACAGCCATGAATAGCATGAATGCATTTTGAAACATAACAATCTATCTTGTTCTGCCTATTGATATGATGATGATGATAACACATTTTTGACACATTTTTCTGCAGAAATGAATCACCGTGGATGGTTTCCATCAGTATGGCTTTTTAAATCATGTACCATGAAATGTTGGATATATATATATATATACACACAAATGCCCAGTTTAGTCAAGGAGAAATAAACTTTGTCTGCCTTTATTGATATGTCTGTCTGCAGTTCAGCCAGTTCACTGAAAGTGATATGTAATTATCACATAGTCTGACCACATAAGATTGCCGTCGGGGGACGTTGCTGACTGGGTGCTTATGGAGACCTGACACTGACACCCTCAGTTGAAGTCTGAAAGGGGCTTATGAAACTACTTACTGTAACAACCAAGTTCCACTCATCGCTCCACAAAGCTCATTATTACCCAGCAATCCACTTAAGCCTCTTTATTCACAGCTATTCACATAAACACACACACTTATTACTACTATCTTTGTAAGGACACTCACTGAAACAAACAGAGCCCTTCAACCTTCCCTAAATGTTTGACCCCAGCTAAAACCTAATCCCGAACTTCACTCCAAAACCGAGTCACAAGCTGCTGGCGTCTTTTTGGGGATTTTTTTTTTTTTTTACAAGTGCATTAATTCATAGATCTAAAAAGACCACAGAAATATGATTATTATGACAAATAGAGAATCGAAACAGGGCAGTTACAGAAACAATCTTCTCTGTGGTCGTTCTGCTTATTCAAAGGACTAACAATAATGTCCTGACACTAGTCCTGACACTAATGTCTATCTTGTGGGAAATTTCTATCATTAATTTCCCTCGTTAAAAACTGTAAGACTTCCAGGAGTAATAGAGTTTCCTTTACAGTGCACCACAGGACTACAATAATCTGTGCATGCCTGGTTCAATCTAATAAATATATATTTGTTCTGGTTGAGGAACGTAGAGCAAGATGCACAGTGTAGTTTACCATCCATATGTCGTTATGTCTACCTTTGTAAAGCAAGTCTTCTTTTATATCTTTCTTACCGCATTAATATTATATTTTAAAATTATTATTTTTTCATCTTTTTATCACCATAAGCATAGCACAGATTATATCCCACATCTCACATCTACAATACATGAAGTCCTTGCAGAACTACAATAATCTGCCACAAGTTTGTTGATCGGGTTTCTTTTTCCTGCCATGAGCAAGTTGGCATTTTTAAAGTCGAGAACAGTATCGTTCTCATGACATTCAGTTCAGCTGCAATTAGACTCTCTTTAGTTCAACCATTGCACATTCAGTGCCTTGCAAAAGCACTCAAACCCCTTAAGCCTTTTTTACAATTGTCACCTTACAACCAACATCTTGAATGTGTATTTATAGGATTACTCTGTGACAAACTAACACAAAGTAGTGCAAAGTTATGAGGTGTGAGGGCGATGGCTCATTGTTTTCAATTTAATTTTAGATATTTAATTTTGACAAGTTAGCAATTGCATGCAGACCCACAAAAACCTAACTTTGTAGAGCTACCTCCCACTGTAATTTCAGCTGGAAATCTTTTTCTTCCACGTTGATTGCACACTTAGAATAAATGTGCAATATACTTCTCGTAATTTTCTCAGATTAATGCTCTTCTTTCCCAAACTATCGATTCAGATGGATAGCCACGTCTTGTTAAATCTCTAGTTATTGCCTACTCTCTCCATTTTCAGATGATGGATAACTCTGAACTGTTCAACGGCTCAGATATTATTTTATAACCATCACTTCTTTATACGCCTGACTGCTTTATCTCTCACATGTTTGCTGTGTTCCTTGGTTTTCACAGTGCAGGTTGTTGACTAATAGTATAACAAATATAGAAGTGACTTCTGAATAACAAAATAATTTATTTGGCTGCTGGTCTATTCCAACAAAATGCCAGTAAAATACTCTGAAGTTTGAAGTGTAAAAATGTCAAAAAGGAGAAATGTTCAAGCTGCATGAATACGTTTGCAAGATGCTGTATTACAAATCTCAGATGTTGTGATACAGAAATGTGTAAATTGATAAAACGCTACAATAACACCTAATTATCATAATCACACTTATGTTTAAATGCGAAATTAAGGAACTGGCTTAACTGAGAACACTGTGGACAAACACAATTTGACCATCTACTAAAACCAAATCCACTTTTAAAAACAGGAATGCCTTATTATGCAACATTTTTCTATTGCAATTGCATTGTCACACTCTGCTAAAAGTGGAGCTGCTAATGACACATATTGCTGGCAGGCAGATCTCCCCAATGCTCCTGTGGAAAGGTTACAGACGGTATCTGAGACCTGAAACAAAATATCAGGCAGCACTGCAGCCATCTTCCACCGCTGATTCATATTCTGCACACAGTGGGATCACTTTCAGTGTACACACACCCAGACAGGCCTCGACTAATGACTTGCAGCTCGCTGCTTAATCGGTCGACATACAAGTCTGAGCGTTTAAACCCAGTAAGCTTCTGCCTGATGTGTTTCTTTCGCTTTTTTCCCCCTCCATCAGCTCTAATGGCTCACATGAAACTTTAACTGGAAAACTTAGGGTTGGAAACACTGGCTGCTGCCTTTTCTGCGTTCTAGATAAAAAGCTTACTCCACAATAGCCGTGTCTGAGTGAAGCTTCCAAGTAATTAACACATTATTAAAAAGTTTCCACTTCTTAAAGCTTTGGCCCCTTCTAAGAGCATAAACTGTTCGTGAAGGATGCTAAAATGTGAATCACCACCAGGTTTTAACATCTTGGAGGAATAGCCATTCAATATAGTGTAAGGGTGAAGACTCATTGAGAATTCAACAATAATATGATAAAAACTTGTTCAGTAGAAAGACTGAGCTCATTGTTGGTCAGAAATTGTAATAGATTTTATGTAGTTATTCAATATCAAAACCAGTTAAACATGGTTGTTGTATTTAAAAATCAAGAAATCAACTTCAAAAATGTAAAAGAAAGTCCTATAATGTAAATTATGAGGGTTTTTCTAGTTTTTAAGGCTGACTTAATTGAGCATCTCATTTTGACCAGTACAGAGCTTAGCCAAACAATCACATTAGGAGTTTATATAAAACACCAACACCAAGTAGTGCATAATTATAAAGTGGACAGAAAATGTTTTGAGCTTTTTTTCTATTTTTTGTATCAATAAATACATGAAAATTGTGGCGTACAATCGCATGCAACACCCATTATTCACTTTGTATGTCATTAGTCTGCAGATCACCTGTTTTAATGTTAGTACAAATATTTTAATTCTGCAGGAGGCCTCAAAGCTTTATTTGCATCATGTTTTAATCCATCCCCCATTAAACACAGAGGTGGCAGCATCAGGCTGTGGGAAAGCTTTTCTTTGGTAAACACCAAGAAAGTGCGAAGAAGGTTTAGGAGATGGGTAGAGCTAAACACAGGCTGATCCAGTTAAACTAGTTAGAGGCTAAAAACAAATACATACAACAGTTGTTAGGTTTTTCATTTTAAACATTACTTTAAAACACATATCATTAATACAACCCCCCCATCAATATGCATGAACTAAATCTGAAAAAGGTCAAAATAATTCAAACACTCAATAAATCCCACTGATCTGTATTATTTCAAACAAAATCACCATCCATTCGAAAGAAAACCTGAACTCAACTCAGAATGCTATTAAGCCGGAAGAAAAACAGCAAATATTGCGTTAAAGCGAGACGTCCCCGAGGACACAGGCAGCCTACTCACAGTCAAGTCAGCACATCCTTTCTACGACTTAAGAAAAGCTAATTCCCCAATGAGAAGCCCTCGCTGCTGTGTGTGCTGACACACTGGAAGAGAATTCGCACTATGTTTGATCATGTCTTTGGTGCCAATACAGTACGCTTGCAAACAGAGAGCAGAGAAATCCAGGTCACGCTCAAAGCCCTTCAAAGATTTCTTATTTTGCACACAGTTGTCTCACTCCACTAAAACTCCCATTTCCTTATTCCCTTTTTGTGTTGCACTGCATTATTACTGAGCATTTTCCTCTGCGCAGCGCCTCTGTCTGTTCTGGTAATCATTGCTAGTCACGCTAGCATTCAGAGTATGCCCTTTTTGCCCTCTTCTCTGTTTGCCATGCTGACCCTTGTTTGTTGTTTTTCTTTTACCGTCCTGTTTTTCCTCGCAGCTTTTTTCCCATATTTGGATTCCCTATTTTCTTCTCCTCGTTAGTCCTCACTTCCCCTTTCTCTTCCCTTCCCATTACACTTTAACAACCTTTGTGCTTTAATGCGGTTTCGCCTAGTAAATAATTAATACCTTGACCTCTTGCCACTAAGACCACATCAAACAGCAGCTTTAAGGGGGTTCCTTTAATGTTCTCCTTAAATTTATCTTTTTCAACCATCATATGGTTTTGAATAGTTAGTATAAATTTTTTAGCAGGATCCTTGAACGCAAACCCGAGCGAGAAGGCGTTTGTTTCCTCGCTGTCGATGAACATTTTGTCTGTACTCAATAAATCACACAGCGATCATTTCATTTTTGATTGGGTTGCATGAGTTGGTGCTCAGAGACCTCGGAGTGACTCAGAGAAAGTGGAGTCATGCCCCGCTAATAAGAAACATACTACGTAGAGAACGATGGCACCACCGAAATGCATTTGTCCTCACCAGCCATTAATGTCAAATCTCCCAGAGAAATGATGGCATTTATTAAAAGTGAGTGTGCAGACGGAAAAAATGTGCTCACATGTGTGTGACTCTTAACTACCGCATAGAGAAGCGCGAACAAGCGGTGGGTGAATATTAGCATTCTCTGAATGTAGTTGTTAAATCACAGCTTGAGCTTAAATGACAAAAACCGGCAGACAGCTCCAGGTATAGATGAGGACAACCGGCTGTGAAATAGTCCTGTGAGCTTGTCACAAACCTGCGTCAGAGTAAGATGTGACACATTGCTGAATAAGTTTGTGACAAGTTGAAGATGTATGTCATTTAACATGTAATCTTATTTAACTTCACAGGGGACCATGATTTGCTTGTGTGGGTGGTTACAGAGCAAATTAAACTACTGAGTGTTAAAACGCCACTTCATCTTAAAAATGAGCTCTTCCATGGTGAGATTTACTGAAAACTGGAGTCAGAGTGGGGCTTCATGGGTTTCTGGAGACAATAATCTTTACCAGTAAAACATTGCAGGCAACCATCTTATCTTTCCCATCCATCGTTGCCAGGTTGGTGAATTCCAGACCCATTTAGTCTTATGATGGAGCTCAATAAATAAGAATTAAGCAACTTCAGCTAGTTTCCGTGAATAATTAGTTACAGTAAACTGCAATACACATTTGTTGAAAGCTAAAGGTCATAATTTGGGTCCAGCTTAAAGTATTTATTTAAGTAGCAGTGGCTGATTATGATATGCTATATGAATTTCACTTTCTTGTCAATAGTTTTAGCGTTTTGAAGGACTTTATAACTGTAATAAAAATTACTTTTTAAAAAATAAAAATCCCCACAAAAACACTGAATCTCAGGTTAGACACTAAAAAGAACCAAAGCCGCTAAAAAAAAAAAAAGTTCTTACTTTAATATGATCACAGTGGGGGTCATAACACAGGAGGAGGAGGGAGGGAGATATTAAGAGGAGCTTTAACTAAAATCTAGGGTAAGCCTCAGTAATATGGTAAGATATACAGATTTGGTCAGCCAGCTGATTGGGGGGTTTACATTTGCTGGCAAAAAAAAAAAATACAATTAAGATTACATGAGCTCTTAAAGGCTGCGATCTTGGAACCGAGGTTTTCTATTAGAGCGCGGGGAAAGATGAGCAGTCTCATCTTACTGACATTAACAACATGAACACATATGGCATACCTCAACCTGCTGGCAGATCTGAATGAGCTTGGCCATTTGGTTCTCCAGTTCACTGTTCCTCTTCACCAGGTTGGTCAGGTTGTTCTCCAGAGTTTGCTGTTTGA
This sequence comes from Poecilia formosa, assembly GCF_000485575.1. NCBI lineage: Eukaryota > Metazoa > Chordata > Actinopteri > Cyprinodontiformes > Poeciliidae > Poecilia > Poecilia formosa. The sequence goes on from NW_006799974.1 coordinate 2,545,151, forward strand.
AGGGACACGGAGGGGAACAAAAGGAAGAAAAAGAGAATGAGAGAGAGGAAGAGATCACTAACAATGTCTGTCTGAGTGCCAGATTTTCTGGCAATTCTATGTGATCACATTTTAAAATTTGTGTGTAATGTGATGATGAATAATGTGTCTTTTAATTTACTAGGTAATAAGATGGTAACATCTGAGTTGCTGAGTTTTCTAAGACATAAACACCAAACAGGCGCAACATTTTGACCTAATGCTGCCAATTAGTGTGTTGGTCGCACTTTTCGCTGCCAAAGCAGCCCTGACCCATGAGGTGCAGACGTTAGTCTAGACCCAGAAGGCTTGCTGTGGTGTCTGGCACTAAGATGTTACCAGCAGATCGTTGAAGTACAGCAAGTTGTGAAGTGGGCCTCTATAGATCAGACTTCTTAAGCCAGCACAGATGCTCAATTTAATTAAGATCTGATCATTTGGAGGCCAAGTCAACACAACAAATCACTGCTGAACCATTTCTGTTTGTGGCACGGTGCATTATCCTGCTGAAAGAGATTACAGCCATCAGCAAATACAGTTCACCCAGGGTTTCTCAGCAGAACACTGTTCAAAGCAGAACACTGGCTCGGCCAGCTCACTGGCTCCCAAAAAGAGCCCCTCCTTTTATACTGCAGTTATAATGCCAACTGTGTTTGCTTTTGGCTGTGGCCAGAGGTCGGCATGGGCAATCTGACTGATCTGCTGCTTTGCAGCCCTATAAGCAGCTGTTTACTGTGTATTCTGCCACCTTCCTGTTTGAGGTACAGTAGTTCGCCTGTAGGACGAGGATCTGATCCTTCACTGCAAAAACACAAAATCTTACCAAGTATTTTCGGTCTGGTTTCTAATGTAAATATCTTAATATACTTGAAAAATGTCAAAACTAGCTTAAAAGTAACTTTTAGCTAGATAAAGAAGGTTGTTGCAAGTCCATAATTCCTTAATGTTGATTTAAAAAAAAGTACTAGTTCCACTGGCAGATTATTTTACTGACAATATGGGAAACACATTCAACCTTGGGAGACAATCTTACCCACCAGTGTAACCATCTCAAAGTTGCCCTTGTTGAACTTTCTCAGATCCTTATATGTGGCCATTTATTCCAGCTTTCAACAAGTCATCTTTGAGGTCAGTGCTCATTTATTGCCTAATACATCCCACCTACTATCAGGTTCAACGATGAAGAGATGATTAGTATGAATCACCTCATCTGTCAGTGATCAAACGCTGTGCCTGATTGGTGAATGGTATAATCCACATTAGAGCATTTGAATATTTATACATGTTGAACAGAGAGGTTTTTTTTTTAACATGCAATGATTATCTTTAGTGCAGCTCAAACATAGAGAGTTTAGGGCAATAAAAGTAAAAGCCTTATTGATATTTCCAGGTATCTTCTGGGTGGGATGTTATAATAAAGTGCAACACAACACTACATAGGTAAAACATGCATTGCTATGATGGATCTTATATTAAAGTAAATAAAACCATACCAATTAACGACTTTGCCTTGGATTGTATAAGGTTAAAGCTTTCTATTTGATCATCAATTAAATATATTTTCACACTTAGGGTTTGTTCTTTGGTAAGTAGATGTAGAAAATGGAAGAGATTACTTCAAACCTGCTTAATGTAATGAAAGAAAAGCTTCTATCAGGGGAGACTTAATATTGTACAATAAAAAATGAGTGAAACTTTCCTTCTGACATGAATGTGTGGAGAATGAATGTTACACAATTCAGTAATAATCATAAAATAAAAGTCTCTGAATGTTTGCTTAAATGGAAGCACATGATTTTCTTCTGATTATTTTATCTTGTCAGGTTCATTCTTCATATTCCCACAATAAATCTCTATTAGTGCAAATAAATGCAGCATCCAAAACAGGAGGTGATACAAGAGCCAACAAACGTCCATTTGTGTTTTAACTGTCTAACCTTATTTCATGTTACATCAAAGCCACGGAAAGAACACTGTGATCTCTGAAAATAATCAGCCTTCGCTAATAATTTTAATGATCAAACACTCAATTACAGCCCATTGACCGTGGCTGTTTAACCAATGCAAAACAAAAGACGATCTCACAGAAAAATAAACTCACTCGTGACAGTACAAAAGATAAAAAAATGGAGATAAGGAAATGAGAAGGCACAAAAAGCAGCTGCCATTCAAAACGAAGCAAATCAATGGTGGAGGCATCAAAAACAACATTTGCAGCTGCAAAGAAAACAGTGGAACAAAGCAGCAGACAAGCGGCGGGCGTTTGAAGTGTCTCCACTCATGCAAGTGAAGAGGGGGAGTGGATCTGGACGAACACCTGGTCTGTAGGTCGTTTGCCTGAATGCAGCTCTGTCTGCTTCCCCCCTCAATCAGGAATCCTTAGTGGTTTCCAGTATCTCCTCAACCTGTCAGTCAGCCTGATATACTCTGTCTATCTGTTGTCTGTTTGACTTTGTGGCCAGTTAATTACCTATCCGATTCCTTATCTTCCTTTCTGCATCCTGTCCTTATCCGGCCAAGTGTCTACCTGTGTGCCTTATTGTTGCTCTGTGGGAACAGTGGAGGAAGGGGGGAGGGAGTGTGGATGGGCACAGGGGTTTCGGGGTTCTGGTAAAAAGGCAGCCGGGGAACTCACCGCAGCGCTTGTCTTTGAAGCCTCCATTACTGCATCTGACACTCTGCCCGGGCTCACCTGATAAGCCTACAACACACACACATACACCTACATAAGTGCACACGTAAACACACACACAGACAAGCTCGATCGCACAACATCTGCAAGCTTAATGCACAGCAACCGAGGAGAGGCGCTCCAGAGAATGTTGAATGCAGATGAGACAGAAACGTTTAGGCTGGCTGTTGACATTTGTTCCTTCAGAAGCAGCGCTGAGCTTAGATCATGAGAGAGAGAGAGCGCTGGGCTGTCTCAGGGAGCCTGAAGAGGAGCCTCAGTGAGTGGGGACAGATGGGTCATTAATTAGCAAGCTGGGGACCAGGATGATTAATACATCAGAACACAGCTGCCCCACCTGAGACTGCAGGGAAGTAAGCTCCTCTGTCCGCAACAGACCTACATACATGTATGCATGCTGTGGTTTATGACTCACTGGGTGTTTCTTTGCTACAAATGTGTGTCTGGATACCACAAGAGATGGACTTCTACCCAGGTTTATTCACAAAATGCCAGCACATTAGAAGGTGACCACATTGAAAATACCTAAGTGCGTTCTCGCCCTGACATAATGTCCAACTTGCAGCATTAAATACTTAAGCACCAAGAAGTCAGCTGGTGACCAGAAGTGGCGGGCCATGATCTTAAAACTCTTTCTTCAAAAACAATGAAGACACAATACTTGAGAGCTACCAGATCACGCTGAGAGCAACACTAAACTCAGTTAAATAGTTTCAATATCAGTTTAGCTTTTAAGACCAAAAGTTATTTAACAGGAGTCTGTACTTTTTATGGCAAGACATGTTAAAGATTAATACAGGCTGTGAAAGAGAAAGAGACTTGGACCGTAGATAACTGTCTGGGTGAATGGACTTTAACAAAAATGTTCTGTTTAGTCATGTTCATCCTCCTCTCATGAGAGACACTTGGAAAATGTTGGCATCCTTTCAAATTCTATATTGAACATGTGACAATATTTTCAACAGTTTAGTAAAAGAGTAAAAACACGTTTTTTTTCAATTTCAAACAAAAAACCTTATGCAAGTCATGAACAAATTCAATGACTTAGCCTCCCATACATCAGTGTTTTAGAATCTCTTCACATTACCAGCCAAATTATTAAATTATTATTAAGGCTCAAATCATAAATTTCTGCAATAAAACGAGGTCAGTAGCAAAGCAACAAAACACTCAATTTCTAAAAAGAAATAATCAAAAGTTTGGTCTTGAACCTCTCTCACCTCGAAAGTAAACATAAGTCAGTAGACCGATTCAAAAAGGACAGTGGACAAGGATCTCACAGCGCTACAAAAATAGAAAAAATTCTCCCCAAAAATCTGAATAACATTGTTTCATGAACAACAGTGGTCAAGCAGGGGCAGAACGCTGTATGAGTCAGATGGAAATGACTAGGCGTAGCCTCAAAAGTGACTTAGAAGAGGCAAAACTTGCTGACTTGAATAGCATCTGGGCTGCCAGCCATAGCCAGTGCTGGTCAGTGAGTAATGCAGTAATTTACGCATGTTTTGATGATCAAAGTTGCAGAAATAAACCCCAAAGACGAGTACTACAGCAGTTAGAAGACATCACAGGAGTTGGGAGGGATGCTAATTTATATACAATCTGATTTTTCAAGACAGTGGGAAAAAAAGACAAGAATGAGAGAGAAGGTAATATGTAGTGCCTTGCAAAACCATTATTACCCCTTCAGCATTTTCACATTTAAAAAAAGATTACAACCAACAGTTTTTATTTATTTCATTGGGATTTTATAAGACAGACCAATAGAGTAACGCATAGAAATACTGATAAACTGCAAACCTCCCTAGCCGTCGCCATCCACCTAAATATAGGAAGCAATTCTGGAGGAACTGCTGCGATATATAACTTTGGTGAAATAATCTGTCAATGAGTTTACAATCTGGGTTATGGTATGTAGGGACACAACAAACATATGGAAGATGCTGTTGTAAGAGGAGGCATTTGTTAAACATTAATAGCCTATGGGTTCAAAACAGTGTGGCAGAAAACACTTCACATCGTCAAGAAAACATCGTGCTCCTGTAAAACATGGTGGTGGGAGGGCTCCGTAGAAACTAACCACGTTCCCCTTCCAACACAGAACAACAGGTAAAATGAAACACAGGGTCAACCCGGAAGAAAAAAAATCTGTTAGAGGCTGCAAAAGACTTGAGACTGTAATGGAGGTCCGTCTTCTCAAACCATTGAGAAGTGTTTAGATCAAATCTCATCTAACTGATCTATTTTGTGTTTTATTTAGTGTCTGAATGGTCAAAGTTAATCGAAAAGAACTAACTTTTCAACTACCTTTGAAGCTTCAAGTGATATTAAGTTCTGCAAGGTGATTTAGTTTTAAAAAAAATAACACATAGATTTGTTTTATCTTGTCATCCAGGATATTTTTAATTTCTTTACGTAGATACAGGAACACAAATTGTGATTTCTGTTCACAAAGGTTTGGTCTGACTTCTACTGTCACCCTTACGGGTTCTGCCTTGTAGGGAAGATAGGTGACAGAAAGAGTGAAGCAGGAGCAAACCTCAACAAGAAAAATCATTACAGCACCCAACAGGCATCGGAGATAGCTAGCACCACCCAGAGATAGTGAGCTGAAGCAGAAAAAAAGAACATAAATAGAAAAAGGAAATATCGACAGAACAAAGACAAGAAGGAGGTTGCAACCAACCAAGTGTTGAATGGATGGTTTCAGGCATGGGGTAATATCAGTCATCCTCTGATTCAGCTCTGGACATGGCATCTTATGACAGCGAATACAGAGAAGGCCACTGAGATGGAGGGGGTTGATGAGATGGAAATAGGTCTGGGCCCCATGCTGTGAGGGGCAGCTCGGCTGAGTAGTTCCCGTCTGGCTCGCCCTCCAACCCGGTCGTCTTTCCGTCTCTTCTCTTCTCCTCTCTTCTTTTCTATTATTATTCATCTTCCTGCCATTCACTGGCTTACACTTTTCCTTATACAGTATGCTTTTTCGAGCTCTTCAACCTGTGTCTGGCTGCTTCAGTCCTTATTCTGTCTGCCCGCAGCACAAGTACATCCGCGACTGCTGACAGCCCCTCAACTTGGGTTACATCAGCCGCCTGCACATGACATCATTGTGTTGAGGGGCTTCTGGGCTTCATTTCCTTACAGATGATCCATGTCTACTAAGAAAAATTTCCTATTTATGTTACAATATCCACGGAGAGAGAAGAGAGGGATAATAGCTGTAAAAATGGACAGCTCTGCGTTTGACACAACTGTCACAATTCACTGTGTTATCGTCACAGTCCAGAGTGTTTCTTGGGGTTTGTTTACTTCAAAGTGCTGCTTAATAACAAAATCACACAGAATTACATCATCTGGGCTGTGCATCGGGGCAACTTTGACAGTAATTATGAATTATTATTTAGATTTCGGTGAAATATTATTATGCTAATCCTAACACAATGGCCACTGAACTTATTTTAGATGAGGTTTGAATTAAACCTCATCCAAAGCAATTAGACAATTAGTGTAGAACAATTTGCATTCATCAATTGCAGTACTGTTGTTTGTTGAACAAATACAAGGACAAACATATCAAATAAAAAATGGTAACATGAGGATGGAAATGTGAAAAACATCCTAAGGTAATGTGAAGTAAAATTGACTTTAAATAGGTGAAATTAAACTCAATTAAATCCCCTGAAAAAAAAAATCACTGAATTTATAGGTGGAAGTAAAGATAAGCATCTTCATCAGTGTCTGATGTAAAAATAGCACAGACAGTCAAACGTGTAAAAGACCAAGAGAGTCTCAGAATGAGTGCTTCTGGAGCATTCACACACTTAGAAACAGCAAAAGATAACATCTTACGAATTTCCACTTTTCGTCCCAGAGGACGCAATTTTATGCTGAACTCTGCCCCTGTTTAATTAGATGACACTCACCAGTAGTTGAATTTCTGGGTCATTACAAGAATCGTGACAACAAAAGTCCAAGAGAAACCACAACACAGACAGAACATAACTCCCTAAGGCCAAGCATGTATGTTCAAAGTCTTTTCTTATAATTTAATCAATACTTTCCCCTATCCACAAGAGAAACAAGACACTAAGAGATCCAGAAACGAAAGCAAGAGTTTTAGCTCACACAGGGCTGAACAAGCTCACTTTCCAGAAGTTGTTAAGAAGGCTTTTCAGAACCTGGACATGTCGTAACTCAAGCCTCCTGGGAAACACTGCTTTTTGTCTAACGATGATATTTCACAGAATAAAATCCTTGAGAACAACAAATTGTAGCAGCTTATTTTAAACAGAGTCATGCTTGTCACACAACCTTCAAGCATGGAGCTCAATTAATGAGGCCAATAGGGATGCAAAAACCCAGTAAAAATGTAAACACATTTTTCTTCTGTCTTGCTTAAAAAAAGCAGATTATTAGACTATGGTGGCCCCTGTACCGAATCCATCAAGACAAGAGTTTTCTGCTAAGAAATGCACTGCAGAAAAATAAATATTAAATTACTACATTAAAGTTAAAAGCACACATGTTCACTTATTTCCTCAGACTTGTTGGAAAAAGCTAAAAAAGGGAAAGAATGAAAAAAAGAGAAAAAAAACTTTCCAAAGCTTTTACCACGGTTCCCAGCTGCCTTCATCCCAAAACACTTAATATTGGAGGATGGTACCTTAAATGGACACAAATCCAATAAAAATTGTAAGTTTTTAGCCGCGTGAGGGGATTAAGGTCAAGCCATTTCTCACTGGCTTTGAAAGGGAATAATGACTGTGTAGTTAATGTCATAACCACCGAGCACCAGTGAGGAGGTCTGGCATTTAAATTTGTTTATAAGACTATTTGATATTCATGGAGGTGTCTGTGCTTTTAGCTTCCCAATTATTTGTTAAGGTCTGCAACAGTATAACCTGGGACTCCTGAGGACCAGTCGAATGGACGGAGAGAATAAAAATGAAATGGGGGAAAAAATAAAAATAAAAAAAAAATGAATTTGTACGAAGCACAGGCATTACCTTGGCCACTTTCAGATCCTCTGTCCTTTATGAGCTGTTTACCACGAGATTACAGACAAATGATACCAAGACATTTGAAGTATAAGAAGATGGGAAATTTGGGTATTGTAAGAGGTGCCTGGGTTGAAATAAAATAGGCTAGAGGAAAACAGTTATATGGTTGAATGGGCTTAAAGGGATCCCGTTTTATTTCAATCAGCCCTCAGTGAATTCTTGGAGGAGAAATGCAATTCCGTATTAACAGATTAAAAATGGGGGAATACAAAAACCACTCAAGTGGCTTGATTGGTGTTCCAAATAATCAATATTTTCTTTGAAAGAAAAAAAGGCGTCTCCTGCTCCCTTTGTTGAGTGCTCTTTCTTATCCTGCCATATGTGTTTGTGTGTCTAAAAATGGGTTTAGATGTAAATAACTGTGCTCCTGCATAATAAGCATGCGTTTTATTGCAATGGTAAAAATGTGCAAAATATCTGTTGTGTCTGAATTGCAAATCTTATTTTTTATTTTTTTTTTAACCTTCTGTTAATTTCTGTTCTTGCTTAAATCAAAAATGGTTAACCCCAATTATTAATATGAGTACTTTTTATTGCATCAATATTTCTGAATAATACACCGAACGGATAAAGTTCAAAGACCAGAGTGAATAAGTGGCTCACAAAAGGTTTAAGCCCACTGGAATCTATTAGGAAAAAAGATTGCTTTCTGCTAGAAATGCATGAAAGTGAGTGGCTTTGTGATGAGGGTTAAATGCTTTCAGGGATGGGCTGCAAGAGGTTTAGGTTTTGCTAGTCAAAAGAGGTGCATTAATAATAAAATTCTGAAATGTCACATTTTAGCAAATAATGAGAATGCCGACTGTGTTTTCTTTTTTAAATCTGAGGTACCAGAATGCAGTGATGCTGTCATTGTTAATTAGTTGAAGAAAGGCGATGGTCTAAGATTCTCTGCTGCTGAGTCCTTTCTGGGTTCTTCTTCATCTCTCCCAGTGGTTTTTCCCAGTACGCTCCCAGTGGAAACACATTTTTTTTTGTGTGGGGTTAATTGGGGAATCCAAATTTGCCTGTAGGTGTGACAGTAAGCATGCAGAGCTGTCTGTCACTCTGGGTTAGTTATGTGATGACAAATTCAGTGAGTATACCCACTGGGATCATTTTCAACAGCCTGTCTCCCACTAAAGAACGAAGATGGATGGCTTCCCAGATAGAACAAATGATAGGACAAAGAAGAAAAATTAACGTTAAATCAATCTTATGGCTACAAAAACCAAAACATGCAATCAATAATAATAATAATAAAAAAAAACCGGACAGAAATCAAAGAGGGCTGTGTCTAGACTGAAGTATGACTGAAGTTCTTTCAGCTTTTATTCGATCTCTGTGTGTCTCTTCCAGTTTCCAGTAGCCACAAGCTGTCCATTCCACTAACATCAGAAATCGCAGCATCTTAACAACTTGCAGGATTGACAGGATAGCTAAGTATGATTCATCAGCTGAGCTGGATGTTGTGCCCCACACTGCAGGTCTTTGTTGTCTGAATCCACCGTGTCCTCACTGGATGATACCGTTAGATTAGAGTGACCAGCTGAAGGACACGCAAGGAATGCTGATGATTTAAAGATTTCAGTGATGCCTAACGAGTGTGACTCCTGGCAAAAGCCCATATTATCCAAAACCTGTGAGGTTTATAGAGATAAGAGTCTGTAGTAGAGTTCGGATAAATTGGCAGCAGGATTTTAATTAACTACCAATATGTCAGACAGTTTTAAAAAATGTATTTCAGCTCTGAAGGAAATAATCAGCAAATGATCTGCAAAATATATATTTTTTCCACTTCAACTCACTCATTCATTCATTACTTTTCCTGCTGATAACAAAAGTAAGTACTAGGGTGGAGTTGGCTCCCAGATACTCAATAATCACAACTATCTAAGCATTTGGTTTTTTGCTATATTCTGCTGGGTCTTCTTGTTTTGATTGGATCTTTTTGTTTGTTTGTTTTGTTTGTTTCTTTGATTAAACATAAGCAGCTTATTCAAGGAACTTTGCACATGTTGAAAAATCACCTGAATGTGAGCAAAATACACACTAGTGAGGCTCTTTAGAGTGAAGCCACAACTAAAACTGACAGAAACAGCTGGCTGATGCAAAAAAAAAGATGCCTTGATTGGCTATTAGGGTGGAGCATGAATGTTATCTCTGATTTCATAAGAAATTTAGCCTAACAAAAAAATCAGCTCTGCCACCAAACATCTCCGAACACTAACTTAGTTTCACTTGAATAAACACAGTCAGGTTGTGCTTCTGATTAGGTGGCCTGTTATAATCCCTTTGGAGCTTGAGGACCGAACAAAGATTGTCAGAGAAGCGAGATAACCACAGCCTTCAGCAGCGCCTGGCTAGCTAATCCAGAAGAATGCTGAGCTGAAACCCAGGTGTTGTTCTCACTAAATCTCCTGTAAGCCTCTAAGCAGAAAAACATCCAACCATATGAAGAAGTAGAAGAGTGTGGACATGTCAATGGAGTTGCATTTAAGGGGAGAGTATAGTTGACTAAGAGTTTGACAAGTCATGAAGCTATTCTTGTCTGATAACTGAAATGTCACCTTGTCACCGTTTAGTTCCTGCTTCAGTCTGACAGTAGTTACAACTCTGTGATCCTTGGGCTGAGTGCCCCTGACTCAAAGGTCAATGTTCACTTAAAAGATGGAGAAGATGATAACAAGAGAAAGATGGATACAGGAGCTCTTTGAAAATATCATGCTATGTATCAGTAAAATCTCAAAGCTACTTCCAGTGGTAGACGGCAGTAAAAGTTTCAGTTAAATTGATAATAAAATAAGAGATTTGTTTTGCCTTTAGTACGTCAGTCCTTAGTTCTGTCTTCAGTATGTTGAAATCCCAAGTTCTTGGTTGCAATTGAATGCGCCATTACAGTCACATTTGTTGAATGTTGTGCTCTTTTAGAGGTGTAGACAATGGAAACCAAGCCTACATGCTGTACAGTGATCGCACCTCCTGAATGGGTTTAATGTCATACAACTTTCCTATTTCTATCATTTCTGGAGACACTGAGCTAAACTTTCCCACCAATAAAGTATGGCTTCTTTTAAAGTTGACACAGCAGCCGGGAAAGTCAATGATCCCATTATTATAATTGACCAACTCATACAGGCATGAAAACACACTGCCCTTTTGAAAAATAGATAATGCAGAAGACAAATTGGTAATGCTGTGTGTCTTGCTGACTCCAGTCCTTCATTGTAATATTTTCTTCAATTGTGTTCTAACATATTCCGTGTTCTCTAAAATGTTCTGGCCTGCTTATCTAAAAAGACAACTATTTTCTTGATTTTGTCAATAATAAATATGTAATATCATGTAATGTATGAAAGAGACAGAGCTGATTTGTGAGTTGAAAGCCTAAATATGGTGAGGCTGTGGCTCAGCAGTTCTCTTGCCATCGAAGTTGCAGGTTTGAGTCCGGCTTCCACCTGCCAAATAATGCTGTTCCCTCAGCTCAAGGCGCTTCAGTTCAAGCTGCCTACCGATCTCCATGTCAGAGTGTGGATGTGTGCAATCGTGAATGCAACTGGCTCAGTGTGGAAAGGGTTTGGGTGGTAGATTTTGATTATAAAACGCTAATATATTCAGTCCATTTATTTAAAAAAAAGCTGTAAACTTTCAAGCCCACATATTTCCCACTTTCTGTCTCCTTTGGTTAACATCCGACTTGGTCTTCTCTTGTTTGTCACTTACATGCTATGCTTGCTAATACTTGTTAGATTTGATCTCTGAGGGACACGCAGTTACCAAAAGCATCTGGGAAACACCGAGACGGAACAGCTGTATTTTTACTACCCTGAGAAATCGAGATTGAAAGCTTAGCACTCTTTGGCTGTGAAAACACAGTGAGTAAGTGACATGGCAGCTGAGAGGTTTCTCTCGGCGGCTCCGCGGCTTTTCAGAGTCCTCTGCGGTGTTTTACCATATCGCTCTGGGCAAAGTGACGTATCAGATAGTTTCACTTACGACGCACGGACCGGAGTACATTTACACTCCTAGAAAATTCATGTGCATTTCACAAATGTTGCATGTGCGGGGCTTTCTGGTTGAGCTGGTGTGCAACTCCAATCCATTTCCCCCATTTGAGGGGAAGCTACATGGAAGCAGCAAGGGATTCAGGCTGGAGGCAAAAGTGAAGTAAATTTTTTTCTAAGACTGTTCTCCCTCCTATTATCATCACTTTTCTGCAATCTGTCCTTTGGTGCGAAAAATTAACAGTGCCACTGCCAGCTGATTTAGATTTTCTTCAGTGTCCTCTTCCAAAAAGACACAAAACAGCATTTAAGAAGGATTTCAGTGTATCCATATCTTCCTTTTAGGGGTTTGCAAGAGTATTCATGCTTTTTATGTTTCCTATATAAATAAAACAAAAGTACAAATTGATTCGCAGCAGCTTTTGTTGTTGATGTTTAGCTAATATATGACATGTGAGAGAAGTTTAATGAGTATAAATACTTTTACAACACACTGCATGCTACATTTTTAAGAATACTTTGACGTGTCAAAAATAATTGTATTATTCATGTTTAACTCATTGTTAGCACAAGGTCTGACCTGACACAGGATCACGTAAGGATGTTTACACGAAAGGAAAAAAAAAACAAACAAAGCAATTGAAATTGCTACAGGCAATCTTATGAAATGCAAAAGCAATTTTCGTAGCTACTGTGATGCATAATTTAGTGACTGAAATGTGTCACCTTTCCTTTATTGGCTGAAGGATCATTTTAATCCTCGAATTGAATGTCTGATTGTTTATCCCGGATAATAAGCTTGTCAAGTGAATACTTTAAATCTAGGACGTAAACAATTACTCCCTGTAAGTGGGATGGATCTCCTGAGATTAAAAACAAAAAAAATCTGCGATGAAATGGGTCGCGCTGACAGCTGAAGCCTAAGTTGTGGGTTTGTTGAAGCCCTGATGGGTGCAAACGAGGACTTGCCCATCAAACCTTGAGCACTGATGAGTGAAGACCCATCAACGTTGCCACTGCCGAGTCCCATCGTCGTTTCATTTCCTTTCTTCTCTTTCTCCTGCTTTTTTCCTTCTATGACACCTCTGATTTCCAGAGTACCATTTCCACTGCTTCTGTTCAGATGCTGTTGTCATGTCCTCATGTCGTCGCTAATCTTGATAGTTATTTTCCTCACCTCTTTTTTAGTCTGTTAGAATGGAACAACAGCGACAACAAAACTGGCGTTCTGATTGTTCAATGCAATGATTGGTCCTGCCTTTTGTTTAAGTTTAACAGGCTTGATTGTGACAGTTGCCTTAAGAGAGATAGCAGACACAACAGAGGAAATTTCAGCAACCACAGAGACAACTGCAGCAGCCTGAATTTGAAGTGACATTTTTCATCTGACCTTTAATTATTTAAGGCCTACATATTAATCTATTCTCTCTGTAGAGTCTTTCATCTGTAATCCTAAAGGTGCTGTACATGTCATGTTTTTAAACCTTTAGTTACTCAGCAGAAACAGTGATCTCTTGAGATTATTGAAACTTATGATACAGTTTTTTTCCCTCTAGCAGTTCAGACTGTTTTCTATGAAAGGGATCATTGGTTTTGTAACAGAGGGATTTGCAAACGGCCAACTCTGGAAACTGATTACTACTATTTTATTTACCTGAGGGTTTAAATGCCATTAGCAACTAACTTTCTCAAAGTAAACTAGTCTGGTGCCCTCAATAAGAAGCTAAAAGAAGTAGAAAGATAAAAAATAAACAGATACAATTGTGGAGTGTCCTGGTGAAGGAAATGTCGATGCAAAACAAAACAAAACAAAACAAAACAAAAAAGCTAAGGAATTATGTACTTGACATTTATAGTAACATTTCACAAGCCTAAAATGTACCTTTCCAGAAACTGTCCACTTTAAAAATAAGATTTTATAAACCTTTATAAACTTTCAAACTGTTGCCATGTTTGCAATGCCTGGTTATTACACTGCATTATTTTAGGATATTAAAACGACACAGTTTGAGAAAAGAAAATGTTCCCTTCTGGTTTGCCTCTAAATGAAAAGGAGTTTTACAAGGTTTTGATAAAAGGTTATGACCAGTTATTTTTACCCTGCAGTAGATAACATTTGGGCACACTCATTTATTATGAATGAAGATTAGTTAGACATGGGGGCTGAATGTGACGGCTAGTCTGAACGGGACACGGCAAAAGCAGAAATTAGTTCAGGTGAACACTATTTTAGGAAACTTTAAGTCATTGTTACCTTGTATTTGGTGTTTGTTTGTACAGATAATGGTGGATATTTCCATAGGAGATGGTGATAGGAGGCAATTCTACACCAGTAATCTTCCTGTATGAATCGTATACAATGAATGGGTAATCTGATGCTCTTCAGGTCAGAATAATTGTCTAATATCAATGTGAAGCAAAAACATAGCAATTTACGAAAACACTAATATAGGGATTTTCATGCTGGCATAATTTGAGGCAGTTACACTAACTGCAGACCCCTAACATGTTTGGCTCTTTGTGCATTTTTAAGATTATTGGACCAACCTTCTTGTTCCATGTCAATGATATTTCCTTCCCCTTCCTTAAAAATAAACTATGTTGTTCCCTGGGTTTTCAGGGAAAACAATAAAAAAAGGACAAATAGGTTTGATTAAAGACATTGTAGACGGATGTTTGCTGCTGTACTGAATATGAAAGTAGACAATACTATCATTACGCTAGTTTGAGACACAGACAGATGTCTGTCTCAAGAATTTTATCTTGGCCAACAGCACATCTAAGGGCCCGACAGGATTCAAATGTAAAACTGATGAAGATCCTGATTCTGATAAAGACCCAAATTTCAAAAATGTTGCAGTTGGTGACGGACAAAAATAACTAAACCCAATCCCAAGCTTTTCCCCTTCATGCATGGTCTCGATCAACAATGCAGCTCGAGACACTTTACAAGTTCAAACTCCTTCTTTTAAAATGTTTTAAAGAGATTTACCCCATCTCTGATTTGTTACCTTGTAAGGGATTTGGTTTTGGAAGCAGATCATCAAATATTTATAGAGGAAGTCATTTGAGTCTAGTGCTGATGGCAACACCTACATATACTTGTTTCCCCGATGGCAGCTTAATAAAAGTGTCAGAACTGTCATAAACAGCACTGGAAAACAATCAAAGTCGCCTGCAATGCTTTTATTTTTTTGTAAATGTTTTGAGATTATATTTTTTGGAAATTGTACATTTGTTTGTATTTATTCCAATTGTTTTATTTCCCTTTTTCATGTCCATCCATCCATCCATATATATATAGATGGGAGAGCATTTACACCCGTGGAGGAAGCTCATTTCAGCTGCTTGTATCTACAATCTCACTCTTTCAGTCACTGCCCAGAGCATGTGACCATAGATAAGTGCAGGAATGTAGAGCAGTCGGTAAATTGTTCAACAAGTCATCACATGTTTTTTTAATCAAATTTCTCCTTTAAAGATGTTATCATGTATTCTTTGAGCAAAGCGCTTGAGGCGTATTTGAGAACACACACAGAAAAAACTTGCAACAATAGAGGCTGACGAAAGTGGAAATGAATAGCAAGACTTCTCTCTTGAAGATCTTCAGTGATCATTTCAGAGCAAAGATGCTGTACAAAAAAACTACTTGACCCAATAAGTATCTTTCATTGAGATGATTTTGTGAGACTCAATGATGCTTCCTGTTAGAATTGTTGCCTCATTCACTTAAACAAGGCTAACATTTATACTACCAGTGAACAGCACTGTACCACCAACTTCATTACAGCTTGTAGCCATCACAATCAGCACCAGAAGCAAGAAAAAAACTCAAAATGACTTGGTAGATAGAAAGCAAGAAGGTATTTGGATAAGCTAAAGTAGCATAAGTTCAGACTATCTGCAGTACCACTGGGGATACAAGCAGAATACAGCATTAAATTGTTTTATGAGCCGTGAATTTAAACAGAATACAATTTGATTGAAACATTCTGTCAAAATTCACTCATCTACCATGGAGTTCAGCTGATCAGCTCAAATTCTTCTGCCTCTTGTGACGTCATTGATCAGAACGTACACCAAGCACGATTTATTTGGTAAAACCCAGCTGTGGAGTATTTATTAAAATTGCACATTTATAAATAAAAAATACATATATACACTGCAGTGTCTTTATGCAAGACTCCAGACAGCTAAGATAAATAACTTATTCACATCACCACGGAAACGAGATACAAACTTTTTTTTCCTACATTTTGCCCATCTCGGCCCCAGTTTGCAAACAAAAGTTTGGTGAATTACAGTCGCTGATGTTCACAAGAATGTTGCGTTTTTTTCTGCCTTTTTAATATCTGGTTAGCTTTATTCTGACCTTAGAGATGGTTCAGTGCTGAAAAGGGTAACAAAAAGCAAATGGTGAACAATGTCAGACAGAAAGTCTGTTCGAAGTTGTTTAGTAGGATGACACACTCACAATCCTGTGTTGTGATGAATAATCACAACAATCTACCAACGACGCTTGTCATAGCTGCTGTGTCATGTTAAATGTCTGAATTTTTTTTCTGAAGAAATATTTGATGAAAAAGGCAATCACATATTTTTTTTTAAAAAATATCAACTGTAGAAAAGTTTTGGTGTTGACATCACCTTCTCTAGTTAACATGAATTGCAAATTGTTGCTAAAAGATTAAAGAAGTAATTGTTCTTTTACATCAATCGGGAGCAGATTGATGTACTTTGAGACAGCAGCCAATTTTCCCAGGAATGACTGTTCCAGCATGTTCATAATGCGGTCATATAGTGTAATCTTCAGATGAAATGCTGGAGAAGAAAAAAAAGGATCAAGAATAGAATAATGCTGTTGTACTGGTTCAGTCAATTCCAGACCTCAAGCCAATTAAAATGGTGTGGTGAGACCTCAAAGAGATGTGCAAAACGGATGGCCGCAAACCTCAATGAACTATGGCAACACTGTAGAACGAGTTCCTTCCTAACAATGTGAGAAACAGACACGGCCAATCTGAGTGCCATTACTCCCAGTTATTGCTGCTAAATGTGGTTTTACACGATCTTAAATGAAAGGGTATACACAGCTTTTCACACACTAGGCCTGCATTCTGGGTCACACACTTCAATAAGCGATAGGTTGCTGTTCATGTGAACTTGTATTTAACTTTTTACAGTCTGGGTAAGAGTTTTTTTTCTGTCTTTTTAAGAGCTTAACTAAAGGGAAAACATTCCGGAAAGGCAATATACTCATAACTCTTGCTGTGGTTCCTCTTTAGTCCCATCTATGTGTGTGATGTGCACTGTGAGAAATCATGCTTCAGTGTCTCCAGGGGGACAGCAGCTGATATGAGAGAGACAGCCCCTTGGTTTCTGCATTTCTGTGTGGGTTTTCTTTCCACTGCAGGACATTCCTCTCCGTGTGACTAAACTTCCTCTGTCTGACTCCAAACAAAGTGATGGTGTTGATGATGACAGATTGATACCTTTAGCTGTCAATGTTCCTAACCTGCGGAAAAACATAAGTTCTGAACCATGTCGACAGTTGAGATCCAGGCGACGTGGAACTGATGGGATCTCTTTGAACCCAACATAAACTAATGTCTGTGGACTGAGGGCTTGGTTTTATAAGCAACACTATAAAGATGCGACAGACAACTGTTGAATTTTATGTACAAAGACCATCCTGTTCACCAGATTTTATGAGTAAGCCAAAACAAACCCTAAATGTGTTAGAAAGGCTCACTCACAATAATCAGCTGTTTCTTTTCTCTTGTGTTTGGTAAAGAAGAAGTTTCATACTTAGTAATAACATTTTGTTGCAAGGGGTGCACAGTGGGGCAATTGGTAGAACTGTTGCCTTGCAGGAATAAAGTTATTTGTACAAATCCGTGTCTGGGACGTTTCTGCCTTCTGATTGTGCATGCACGGCTTCTCTCCAAGTACTGACTGACCTGACTGTTAGATTAATCAGACTCTCTAAACTGTTGTTAGGTGTGTATGCGTGTCTATGTGTATGCATGCATGGTCATTTTACCTGTGTCTTTCCAATAATGGGTAGATATATATTTTTTTTTTTACTTTTTCCTCTTAGGTTAAAGTGATATTGAAAAACTGAATTGTGCTTTGATAGCTCTTAGTTTCTTAATCAGCTTTATTACTGTAGCATGAGTGCTAGTTTTATTACTTATTGGTCTGCAATTGAAACAAGATTATGGGATCTTTTTATTTAATAATTACTATTAAGTATAAGTTATTTTTTTGTTTGCTCTTGTACTTGTTTTTTTATATATATGTGTCTAATAAAATAGTTCAGTGTGACTTAATATTGTCAGCTGGGGAATGAGAGATAAAAAGCCACAGAGCTCATGTACGATTTCACACAGATTCCTATTATAAGCTGAACTAAAGAAATGTGAATTTCAGTGGATTTTACAGTGCTAATACTTTAACACCCTAAAGAAAAATCTCAAAATAAAACAGAGGAAAAAACACCATGCATAATCCATAATAGACTCTTCTGCAATCAGCTTCTGAAGGTGTACGGACAGTTAATTAATAGATGTTATATCTGCATCTACGCCTACATACAAGTGATATATTTAGGGATCCTGCTGCCAAAAAACACAAGAAAATATTTTAAACATTACACACTTTATCTGGATAAATGGAGTGTATCTTCATGTTTCCATTGGACGGCAGCCTCAGGGAGCAGGGTGCTATCTGCTGCTGTCACCACCATTGCCTCAGAAAGGAAAGGTGATGTGTCCCATTTTAGAAGCCATAAAAGGGTCCCTGCATGCTATTAAGCATGCATCAGCGCCCTCCTTTCTTATCGGCTTTAGAAGCAGGACATTGGGGGCACAGTGCCGTTAACTTGTGTTCCCAATCTCTCTGTCAAGTGAAATCAACAATCTCAGTGGGAACATAAGTTTTCCCGGTCGATTCATGGTCTTGTTGTTCAAGTCGTAGCCCTTCTTTCACTGTGGTGAACAGCCACTGAGGGTGGATTTAAAAAGAAATGTCATCCTTAGATATTAAACTACTTCCTAAACTCTCGATGGCAAATAGTGTGTCCATGGATAAAAGGATAAAAGCATGTTTATTGAAAATAGTCAAACATAACCTAAAGCAAAATAAATACTGCAAACTTCACTGAACAACACTTCCATTTATGATGGACTGACATGAAAATGGAGAACTGACATCAGAACGATTAAGTGTCAGCACATCGTTTTAGCTAAAATGGGTCTCGCTAAGCTTAACCAGCATCAAAGAAGGTGGGGAGGCATTAAGACAAAACTGGTGGGGCGCTGCGGTTGGGCGACCCGTATATGGAGGCCTCAGTCCTAAACGCGGAGAGTTCGAGTCCTGGTCAAACCACATGTCTGCCCCCTCTCTCACAAACCACAGATCTGTGCAACCATTCTCAGATTTATTACCACTAGAGTCGATAAAACCTTTTAAAAAATAGTGACATACAAATATATTGTAGACATTATACTACACTGTGCAAACTGAATGACAGATGCTTCGATTGGCTCTAACAGTCAGCTGTCTGATGTATTTTTGGGTTTTTACTTTGCCTTGTGAAATACTTAACAAAATAATGTTTTGCCCTCTTTTGCAAATTTGTGACTGCGGATAAATGTTGACAGAATATTATGTAACATTATGTTTAGCAAATCACAAGAACACGTGCAACCTTTTCAGAAAAAAAACAAAACAAAAATCACTAAGTCATTCATCCATCACCGCTTTGGTGATTTTTTATGGACATCTAACTTGTATTATGAAATTTCAAACAAAAAAGCATTCTAAAATATATTTTTAGACTATTATTTATTCCAAATAATACTGTTGACTGATTGGAATTATCAGACCGAAATAAAAAAAACTATCACATTTATTACAGATCAAGCAGCCAATCCTTGTTAGCCTGGGAATGGGAGAGAAAATGACTGATGAATGCCATGTTTCCATCACAGCCAACTGAAGACAAAAGCCAGATGTTGGTGTTTCTGATGTCCAAATGAAGAGATGTACTTTATTGCAATAGTGACACATATTCCAAATGTATCCATTTAATAATTTTTATATACAAAAGGCAATGCACACTACACTGCAAACTCAGCAGGTAGTCTATAACTTTTAGGTGAGAAAATCTGGAAGTGAATCTAAAGGGAAGTTAAAAGACTTGGGGCTTTTACAAAGAATTCATCAGAAAACTTGTCAGTTTCACCGTTTTGTTCGTTTCTACCTCCCTGGTTTCATAAATCTTCTCTAAAATGACTAATTTCTGAAGGCCTAGCCTCTACAGTGAACTCATTTTTCTCTGTCACTTCCATCAGACTTTTTTTTTTTAGGTCTACAGCAGTGCATGGCCTTGTGGTAGAAGCAAAGAAAACTTCCCTTCTGGGAGGTAAGAGCATGGAAAGAAAACTGCACGTGAAAAACTTAGTGCGTTTGTAAAGTGGACAGGCAAGGTTGATCTCTCACTAACTTGAGCAGCCATGTGTAATGTAGCTTACAGCCAGTCAAAAGCAGGAGCCATTGGGCTGCTCAGCTCTCTGATCAAAGGGAGATTATGTGTTTTACTTTGCAAGCAGATGCAGCAGTGAAGCAGCAAAAGAGGAAACCCTGCAGCCAAATTCTACCGAAATGAAGGAACTTCTATCCCAAGCTGAAAACTACTCAGTTTGTGACTGGAATCCATTTTTATTGACATTGTGAGTAGGAAGAAGAGTCTGGGAAACAACAGCTTTTAGATGTGCACAATTTTGTTAGCATCCCTGCTAAATATGTGAAAGAAGGACTTAAATCAAATCGCTTTTGATTACATTTCCATAACCTAACACTCAAAAGAAAAATCCACTCTGTCATTTTGTTATGATAAAAATAAACTATTAAGGAAGTATTTTTGAGATTTATTCTTCAGCTTTTTAAGTCAACCAGAATTTCTAAAAACTTTCAGTTAGTAGTCCACTGGCTTTTGTTTCCCTGGTGGGAATATGACTTTATACAGAGGCTCATTCCTTTTAACCACTGGCCACCAGAATGGAGCCATTTTTATCTAGCCACCACACCAAAATAGGACGGTAAAGGAAGTCATAAAGTATTCAAAGTTTACAGCTGCAAAAAGTTGCATCTTGGGATTAGCAAACGCCTCTCTTCCACGTTGCAGAAAAGCATGGGTTAGTGTGGTTTGTTGCGTTATTTTATGATCTGGTGAATCCATGGGAGTGTTTCCATGGACAGTTTGTCTCTCACTGGGCGGGCAGGGTTAACCTCAAACGGCTAATATTGTGTCAAACCAGTACAACAACAAGAAAGCAAAGTTATTTCCACAAGCATTGATGTTTTTATGTCCCCAATCAATGGATTTTGTAGTGTGACACCAGCAGCTCCACCCTAACTGTACCAGAGATAAAACTGAAGGGGGGATAGGAACGATGTAGTATGAGTATGAGATGCTTTTACACTGGAGACAGAAAAAAATTATTTACTGAACCACACCGATCCCTGACATAAAGTCCAGTAGAAACGAGGCCCAAATGAGAAGAACTTTGTACATTAAAAAAAAAGAAAAGTTCCAGGTGCTTCTGAAATGAAGGATGTCTATGTGGAAAATTCCCTGTGATGCTGTGGGTCTGCTTTGCTTTCAAAGATCTTAGGAATCTTGCTGGAGTAAAAATCCAAGAAGCCTGAAATACAGCACTCAGCAAGGATCTGAAAGAAAACTGAAAATGGGTTATCATTGAGTGTTTAACCAGAATAATGAGACAAAAATGATTAGGATGATGTAGAATCTATGTAGAAAATAGAAAGGATAACACTCTATGTAAACATCTATTTCTTTCCCACACTGAATAAATTCACACATCAAATGCTGGATTTTTTTCAAAGTGTGATTATTCTACTGCAGTAGAAGTTGAATTTATTTTAATGCTTTTTACACATTTTTGCTAAAAGTGCCAACAATTTGTTTAGCATCTGTGAAAGAGATCTTGCTGTTATCCTTTTTGGATTAGCACCTTCTTTAAAGGGAAAACTTGTGTGAAGAAGCCAAGTCTCCATATAAATATGTCTAAATCAAGAGATCTAGATGAAGACTTTCAACCTCTTGTCATGAAGACTTCTTCTTGCTTTGATTAAAAAGGCATATGCAACATTTTCCACTATGTTTGCCACTTAGGTAATATTTATAGATTTTATTGCCATCGTATGTGGGTTTAAAAATTAGCCATTTGTCCTTAGGAGTAATAACTATATTGATTTGAGTTGTCATAACAACTGATAACAAAATAATATTTATCATAAAAAAATAAAATTTAAAGATAAAGAAGACATAGAACAAAGCTTTGAAAAAAATACTACAAAACAGCCAGTCCAGTTCACCAGACAATAGAGCCGATTCAGATCGAATCTGTTATTAAAACTATGATCGTTGTTCACAGTGTGAAGCTACTAATCAAGACGGCTATTTACAGTTTAAATTAGAGGTCTCCACTCCCGTGCGGGTGAAGACGTGCTGTTCATCGCACACTGGAGTCGTTCATTTAAAATAAGCATCTTCCCACGGCGACACGCTGTTCCTGCCTGGTGGCCTCACAGAGCGGCACGCTGTTTTCCTCACGCAGACAGAGCACAGGAGAAGGAAGTGTGCAGGCGCAGTTACCAAAACTTTGCACAAACAGTCCACAACAGGCTCTGACTCAAGGTTCCTTTATGCGTGTGTGGACCAAAATATGTTAGTGTGGAGGGGGGTAAGAATTTCCAGATTTAGGACAAATATTCCTGTTATGTTATTT
The DNA here is from genome assembly GCF_000485575.1 of Poecilia formosa. Lineage (NCBI taxonomy): Eukaryota > Metazoa > Chordata > Actinopteri > Cyprinodontiformes > Poeciliidae > Poecilia > Poecilia formosa. The sequence goes on from NW_006799974.1 coordinate 2,567,724, forward strand.
TGTCCTGTCCATTGTCTGTGCAGCACAAACAACATCTAGGAAATCCAGGAGCCAATTGCTACTGGATAGACCTAGAAAGATTAGTTGGGATAAAACTTGTCAGTGTGAATACATTTAACTTCTAAATCAAGCTTCATGGTTATGTTCATACATAGGTTGTGTCATCATTTAACAACCTGACTTTCTACTAACTAATGAGACATTGACCCCTCTAAAGATTTCTGCTTTTGTAGTAAATTTGCATAAACAGATCTTGGAATTACCCAAAATGTCAACCTTCAGCTGTACAACACAAAGTCCTCCACAGAAAACATTGCATAGGAGAAAACTTCAAATAGGTTTCTCACAAACAACACTCCAAACTGTATTTACCTTACAACTATTGACATGTTCTCTGTACTATCTGACTTTTGGCTAAAAGAATGTGAAGACCTATTAACATGCCTAAAGTACACCGTCCCAGTTTGCCCCTCACACGTCCTGCTCAGTGACATCACAAAGGTGGATTTGGAAATGAACAGACGCTACGGTTTTCTTCCAGCTCTAAGCACAAGTCATATATATTGGACACTGTAAATATGTAAACGTTTTCTTATAAACACAAGCTATAAAGTAAGGTCACTCTGCAACTTGTTGTCTTAGTGAGGCTGAAAACAAATGCATACTACACATTTCCGATGTTTATTGGGAAAATATTAAAAAAAGCATAAGTTTTGTCATCTTAGCAAATATGTATGATTTACTGTAGGTCTTCTACATAAAATCATCCAAAATATGTTGAACTGTTTTGGTCATGTGACAAAACGTAAAGACGTTGAAGCAGTATTTGTTATGATCTGTGTTTTTTCTGTGTATTTATTTTGAGGTTTTTCTGTATTCATTTAGTTCGGTTCCCCTGTGAGTCTCTGTGTCTTCCCTGTTGATTGTTCCCAGCTGTGTCCAGTTCCCTGATTACCTTCCCTGTGTATTTAACCCCACCTGTTGTCTCCGTCCATCGTCGGATCCTCGTCGTACGTCAGTCTGTTTGTTAGCCCTCCAGTAGAACTGTATAGTCCTGGTCGGTTTAGCTCTCGTGGTCAGTCCTTCGTTGCTGTTGCTACCGGCATAAGCTTTGCTTATGTTCTCTGCCGTGCCGCCTGAACTGGACTGTTGAGCTACTTTCTATTAAACCAATCATCATCATCTCTTCTCAATCTGGGTCCTGCCTACGTTCACTCTCACCACCTTTAACCACATCATGACAGAATTAACACTTTAGCAAAGCCTAATGAAACAAAATAAAGTTATTATTATTATAGCAGAGAGCGTGTGCTAAAAAAGAAAAAAAAAACTTATGCATTCTAAGTTTCTTTTCTCGTGAGCATAACTCATATAAATCCAAAAGTTGTATTTAGAACATCCACAGTTAAAATGATTTTCTTTAAGTGTCAAAAGTGTCAGAAGCTCAGCTAAGCTCTGCAATGTTGTCAGCTTCTTACAGCTTTACCCTAAAATACAGTCAAGCCTTCATGTGCCTGACTACCAAGATTAAGCCTTGTAACTTAAAAATATGAAGGCGGCAAAAGAGAAGACGAAAAAGCAGGAATGCAGGGCTCCAAATAGCTAGTTAAAAAATTTACAGAATTAGAATTAGAACAATGGTCAAATCCTGTTTAATACACATTGATAACCAATTTACCAGCTATCACCAGATGATCAATAGGTTTTGACTGTAGTGTGTAATAAATACAATTGAATTAGAGTGTCTGTAACTTCATCAACACAATTTGTTTGTTTTTTTGTATTTGTCTTGTCAAGTGCCTTGATATGACATCTGTTAAAAAGTACAATTCTAATAAATATTTATTTGAAAGCTCACAGTAATTAAAGGAAAAATCTAAATATTATTTTGTGAACTAGATATTTGCATAGAGTAATTCACTTTTAGTAGGCAGGAGTCGGAACAACATAGGTTTGGAAAATTGGATTCCAATAGTCGAGCCCAGTAACGAGCCAGTAAGTCTGGGGCCTCGGTTCCAGCGGATATCAGAAATCTAAAAGAAATTAAAACTTCAACAAAAAAAGAACTATCTGGGTTGTAGCATCACGTATAAGCATTCAAGTGTCGGCAACATGCTGATTGTGCACAGTTAATCGACAAGCTATTCCATAGAAGATATATTATATTTTAGTATTACATCAGTAGAAAAGTCAATGAACCCAGGAAATATGAAAGAAAAAGTATTTACTCTGTTATGTTGCAGAGTGTGCTTTGATACAATCATATAGATTGCTCATCCGTGGGTGGGAGAAGTGTGTGTTGATGTCTCAGGTGACTGGTTTACCAAAATGTTTTGATAGGTGTCAAAAAGAACATCCATTTTATGATGTTTGTGTTCCTAGCAGATCATTGCATTGGATCAAGCTGAGCACTGTTACTCACTTTTACCTGTCAGCTGTTGTAATCATTGCAAGTATGAGGATAGCAGCCTGCAGGGAGATTAATGATCCAGCAACACAAGAAGGCAGCTCTCACAAAATGGATATAATGGAAACACTGAATTGATGCATTTTTTACACTGCTTTCAATCCGAAATATAAATGCAACTAAGATTTCCTCTGCCTAGTTTTAATGCTTTCAAAGCATTGCAGTTACTTTCTTCATAAGCGCTACATTAACTGAGTGGCCTGCAGTGATTTGACAGATCTTTTTTATTACTCCGTGACTGCGTGTAATGCACAGACCAGCGGGGTTCATACACATCCTTTATCACAAACTGCACCGCTTTCCAGACTGAAATTGAATCTCTTTTCAGCACGTTATAAAGTTTGGACATTTGTGTATAAATAACGTCAGAACTTGCTTGAATAGTGCTCCAAAACATATCTGTAGTGAAATGAATTTAGTGAATTTAGGCCTTGAACCACTACTGTATGTGGAATCTCAGCCATCTTAGATAAGCTTTATTCCAGATTACATAATTCTAAAGGACAGTGAAGAACTATTGAGTCCTCTGGACTTGATAAAGTGCTATACAAGTACAGGCCATTGAGAGAGTGAATATCAAAACACTAATGGGTAAAATCAACTGGTGATGTGCAAAACCAATCAATCGATTTTAAACTGATAATTAGGTCACTAAAGAATTACATTTTTTGATACTTTTGATACATTTTTTGATACTCAGTTTTCTTTTTTTTACTCACCTACACCTCAAAAATTCATGGCAGTATTTTCTATACTTTTTCAACCTTTTAAAGGCTGCGTAGGAACCCTGAACCCATCTTGTGTGTGTGTGTGTGGGAAAAGTAAAGACTCTGAACATATAGCGACGCTAACGTGTGTAGGCAGAGGAATGATGCACGGAGCCACTAAAAGCTCTGCGCTTTGGTTTCTCCGTCAGCGTGAGCGAAAATGCTCCGTCTCACTCTGTTCTCCAGATAGAGCTTTGATTTCTGAAGGCAACATACCGCTAAGCCCGCAGTCATTCCTCACATGTTCAAAATTATATCAGCCGCTCTGAGACACATGCACACCTACATCTGTTTGCAGGCACTCGCGCAAACCTCTGACTGCTCTGAGGTGCACATACTTGAGTGCAATCACATAAAGCTCATGCACACAACCACAAAGGAGGGCTGCAGATCTGCCTTCACCAGCTACATGCTGCAGCAGTGTGAGTGGGTCTATAGGTGACTGAGGGCAGAAGAGAGGGGAGGCAAAGCAGGACAGACTGACCGGGAGGCCAAATGAGGCAAAGGGAGGTGTGACAAACACACGGTGGCAGAAAGCATGTGGGATGGAAGACGTTTGTTTGCCTCTATGCAAGAACAGAGGAGTGGGAGTAATTTAGTGACAGTGATGAATATAGTGGAAATGTGTTGATGACGGAAATGTAATAAAGAATACACGGGTTTATTAGAAATAAAGAGGAAAGAGCGAATGCATTCACTCAGTGTTCGGTGTACTATCAGATCAGGTTTGCTCAGCCTTAAGCGCCAGTAAACTGGCGGTCCGCTTGCAGGTCTTAAAGTAATAAAGGTTCATGTGGCTCTGCGAGCGTGCCTCTCCCCGTGTAGATCTGCATAAGCTCGCCTCAGGATTTAGCAAAGCAGAACGAGTGTAAATACAGCAGCAGTGGAGTCAGCAGCAGGAGCAGACATGAAGCAGCCACCACACTAAAAAAAAGTTAGACAGAGCCTCAAGGAGCTTAGGAGGGAAGGGTGGAGAGGATAAAATATGAGTAGTGAGGGGAAGGAGTGAATGAAGAAAACAACAGAAAAAAAGGAGGAGAAGCAAGACTGGAGGCAATGAAGGAAATGAAGCGATGGAGGACAGGAGAGGATGAGGAAGGGTGGGGCTGCTGATAATATGCAGGGACTTGTTTCTGTCTTAACAAAAATTAATCCCAGGATCACTGGAAAGAGCTTTGAATTTTCTTTTGAACTTATTATTTGCATAACATATGGCTGGTTCAAGCAGGAAGACTTAGAGACCTGTCAACACATTACGGACACACACACACACACAGACCTGCTACTGTACAGTGGGACAGCTGAGAATCCTAAACCATAAGGTTCATCTGTCACACTGATTGACGGCTCTGAAATAAGCTCTTCAACCACGTCAGCTCATTAGCACTTGATGCTGTGACACGTACTCACTTTAAAGCCCTGCAGAGTTTGTGAGTCAGAGCAAAATGAACCAGCAAGCAGCACAAAAGAGCACCAAGAACTTCTGATTTATTTATCATTACTTCTCACATTTGCCACTTCCTCTTAGCTCTTACCATCGCATTTCTTTTCAGATTGACAACCAATCACTTGAACACATCTGGCTGCCTATGAGACATGGGACCACCAAAGTAATTTAAGTTATCAGTCGCAAATCGACTAGATTTTTTTCATCTCTTAGGACACAGAACTGTAGCGAAGCAACCAGGTTATGTCTGTGTTGAATTTGTTGTAATGTCATTTCTGGATCACTACTTCAGACTTGCTGTGAGATTTTCCATCAGGAAAATGTTTCAGTATTATTACTCCTCAAACTTTAGCCAATTTTATTATATTAATATTACAACTTTAATGTTTTTCTTTACAGTGTCTCAGCAATGAAAGTAAACCTACTACTACACAAATATGTAGCAGAAGGAAGACATGTACAGGGTTCTTGTTAATAAAAAACTGAAACATTTGATGTGCATCTTTTTACTAATAAATAAAGGCTTTCTTTGAAGGTTTGGTAGGAAGCATTTGTGAATAATCAGCATTATGAAGACCAATAGACAGGTCAGGCATAAAAAGGTGAAGAAGCTTAAAGCAGGTTTAGGTTGCAAAATAACGTCACAATCAAACACCTCATGGAGATCTGTTTATATCATCATTAAAAATGTTTAAATAGCGCAGGACCTGGCAAATTATGAAAAAAAATGTGTTTATGTAGTTTTTAAAAGAAATAAACAAATAAATTCAAAAATAGGGACACGGTGAAATGAAAATCAGACCCAACTATGAAAACTCCAGTTCGTTCATCCTTGATACTGATGCTCTGTATTCAGTTATTTAATTTTTAATATTTATATTGATAGACCGAATTTTAAACTTACTCTCACACACAATCAGCTTCTTGATTTTGTATAACCGACCTACAAAAGGGGTAGTTGAGCTTCCCCCAAATTGATGCAAATGACATTTTAATGATGCATCAGGCACTTTCAAAGGAGCGGTGACGAGATATTCTCTTCTACTCCAAATCTTGACTGGGAGTGACTTTAATGCCCCTGATTTTCTAAAAACAACCAAACAATCTTGGCAGCAGCTCCTTAAAGCTACTTTTATTTTACTATATCAACGTGAAATACTAAGATGGAAATCTCCAAAATACATGAGACTAATTCATCTGCATGTGTAGAGAATCTGCTTATCAGCTGAGTATGGAAATAACTTACCTCCCTACAATATGAGCTGCTGTTTAGCTCTTGTTGACATTTTTGCTCCTGAAACGTCCCTTTCTGCCTAAGGGAAGCTTACCTTTTTCCTTTAATGTGAGTAAAACCATAGTGACAGTGTGGCTGAAAGGAAACTCCAAAAACAGGATGGTTGAAGGGTGACCAAGAAGTCAAAGATTAATCAGGGCAAGTCAGGAGACAACTAGGCAGATGAGCTAATCTATTTTCCTAATAAGAAGTCAGCAAAGGGCCTGAATTGGACAATTTGCAGCTTGATCAATCCCGAGTGATCACCAGATTCACAGTTGGCTAATATCAGTATCACTGTTGTTTAAAATAAACAGGATAAGTAATAAGGTATTCATGAGGAAACAGTACTTTCTACTAATACATGTCTGCCGTTTAGGCTGCAAGAGAGCAAGATTTTAAGCAGATAACAGGAAGGCAGGATGGAGCAGCAAAAGTGCTCTGTTTTATCCTTTGGAGCTTTGAACCTCTGTCAGTCATAAGTAGAGAAGGAAGAAACACTTGCACTGGTATGAGTCAGAAAGTTAAAAAATAGCTCCAATGCCACTGGTGAGTTAACTGAAGCTTTGGCTTGGATAGCTCTTTTCCTAGATTTGGGGCAGATTCAAAGTCTGGGAAGTTCAAAGCCCTAGGCTGGGCAATGTTCAAAAGAACCACAGCCAGCCAAGGAAGTTGAGGGAAAATGAGGGGAACCGCAAACAACTTACAGCAACCCGTCCCTCAGCTTGCAGAGAACGAGGTGGCTAACAGCAGGGGAAATAAGCCCTGCGCTCGGTGAGAGGTGCTGAGCAAGAGTTTTGCTGACAAAACTGAAGGAGACATCCGCAGTTCTAGTTGCATCCATAATACAGGATGTGGGAGCGCATTTTCACCAAAATGAAAAGGATGCTCTGAGACGTCGGCAAGATTACAGCTGCTGTGTTCACCCCTGAAGCCCAATGGATTGGAGTTTTGTTCCACGCTGAGCATTAACAATGTAGAAATGATACACTGTCATCATGATTTTATACCTACACTTTCATGCCGAAGAATGGCAAAAAGTTCTGACAATTAAACAACATATGTGATTTTCTTGGTGAAACAAGCCACGCATCTCTTGGTGTCCATTTGTTTTTTTTGTTTTTTTTTGTTTTTTTCACAACACAATCCACTTCAGTGGAAATAATTGAACCACAACTTCACTTTGCCAAATAAAAACATGCAAACAGTTTCTTTAGATGTAGGGACAAAGAGAGACAGAGAAAAAGAGATGCTACAAAATTAATACGTTGTAAAAAAAAAAAAATGTCTTGAGTGTGGTGAAGGACCGACTCCAGCTGCAGAAAATATTCTAAAGACTCTTGAATGGACGTTGCTTCAAAATTCTCTTAAGATTGCAATAATCGCTGCTGCTTGTGCACCATTTTTAATAGTTTTTTTCTTCCACTCGTCATTCCATCAATATGCTTAGATGTAGCACTTTGTAAACATGTAGATGATATTCAACTTGATGATATTTTAATGTATTAAGATCCTGATTTTATTATTCTTCCATGAACACATTTTTTTAAAGCCATTGTGAGAACATAGATCCACTCCTTGTTCCTCTACATCTGATAAAACCACTCATGTACTGCGGTTAACAAATGTTAATCTGCATTAATCCACATATTTGTTCTGGATAATATCAACGACACAATTTTAACGTCTTATTTTTGGTTGCTGCTTCAAAATCTTAAAGATGAATAGAGCAATTCCTAAAAAAAGATACTCGAAGTCTGAACACAAACAAAGCCAGTCACCCATACAGAGCGTTCATACGCTCTGCAAACACTGAAGATAAAAGTTGGTCGGTGCCAGCTCACTGCTTTAGGCCTTTAGTGGTGGAATTAGCTCTTGCTGTTGCCTTCCTCTGTTGTTTTTCAGCCTGATTCAGCAGTCCCGGTCTTTACACGTGAAAGCTCAGCGGCCACAGGGAATGCCAGCTCAACGACTATCATTATGGGGGCCCTCCCTATTGGTCTCCATCTCTCTTTCCTCTCCCAGCAAGTAAACCATCCAAATTATCTCTTCTGATTCTCTGTTTCTGATCAGTGTGTCTTGCTTACAGAAACATTGTCATGAAAGCAAAACATTTGGTTAAAATTGTGGTTTACTGTACCATCCTAACACAAAGATAAAGAGTACATAATGGGAGAAGGGGGTTCTGCACACTAAAGGGTATACTGAAGGACTAACCTTGAGCTTGTCAAAGCGGTCTGTGAGCGAGGACACCTGGTGGTCTCTGTGACGACCCACCAACTTGCAGAGGGCACAGATAAGCTGGTCATCCACCAAGCAGTACATGTTGACCTTCTCGTTCTCGTGCTCTAGGCAGGTCAGGCCCCGGAGGTGAGTGTCTGGCACTGGCTCCACCAGGCGGTGGCTGGTGAAGGGCTTTTTGTTCGGGTGTGTTGCACGCAGGCATCGGTCGCAGTACGACACCTCACACGTAACACACGTCTTAACAGCCTCGCGAGGCGGATCCTGTTCGCAGAACTGGCAGCTGATCCTTGGATCCATCTTCGCCACAACAGCTGGGCTGTGGTTCGCGTTTGTGTGGTTGGCGTGATTGGTGTGGTTGGCGTGCGGGTGGGAGTGGCTGGAAGTGGCTGGGCTGCCACGGGCACTTCCTCCACCTGTTCCGCCGCCGCCGCCGCCGCCACCACCGATCGTTCCAGCTATCGTGCCGCTAATGGTGGCGGTGTAGGGCCGCTGCGTCTGCAGCCGCCGGCTCTCGGTGGGGGAGTTGGGGCCGCTGAGGGAGGCCTTTTGAAAGCGGTCAATGATGTTTTGCAACGTCACATTGCGCTTAAGGCCCTCCAGGCCGCGGTGATTCAGCGTGATGACGTAACGACACGTGGGGCACTGAAAGGCGGAGATGGACTCGAGGGGTTTGCTGGTGGAGCAGTGAGACACCAGGATGCGGTGGGCACAGTTAAAGCAAAGGCTGTGGGCACAGGGTAAGAGCAGAGGATCTTCAAACAACTCCAGGCAGATCGGGCACGTCAGCTCAGACTCCAGTGTTTCCATCTTCAGTTAAACCAATCTAAAGGTGACATCAAATCCCACGGAAGCTGGCCAGTTACCTACAAGAAAAGAGAGGAGAGATTTACTGCTAGTGCTGTTATGAAGATTAATTTCCTGGTTGCTAACGATGTCTTTATTAACTAGTCTGTACGTTTGAACATGTTGTTTGGAATTTGTTTCTAAGTTGTTTATGCATTACATTGTTTTTCTTTTTTTTGTTCTTCTTTGGTACGACTGATATTAATTTTCAAAGCTTTGTCCTTCCTACAACATTTTTAACGTTTAAAATTTCATGTTGATTTTAGATGAATTCTAAAGGAGTATGCAGAAATTTTGTTGCACTTTTTCAGTGTAACTTAGTTGACTGATCAATTTATGGACATTAGTTTAAGTTGATGTTCTTTTAATAACAACTAAATTTGTTAATCCTTTCAATCTTGGGCTATTCTTTAAGAATCTGTTTCCAGCACATCAGCTGCGAGACACCGAGTGCAGGTACCACCCTGGACCACCCTGTGAGGATTTAGTAGGGCTGTGTAATAATATCAATTTTGCGATATATATCGATATTCATCCGCAAGTATCGTAACAT
>NW_006799974.1:2577759-2618475 GCF_000485575.1 Poecilia formosa
ACAATATATATTGTATCGTAAGCAGAATATCATGTATCGTATTGTATCGTGAGGTTATTGTATCACTACAGCCCTAGAATTTAGCACAGCTAACATTTGCACTTTCTTGTATAGGTGAGCTATAAGTCCCTCTGTGGGCCCAGCTTATTTGTTCAAACCTTTTCCATGTGATTCTTCTTTTAGAGCTGTATGAAAAGCAATGGCTGAACCAACACGGAGAAATAGGATAGAGGTTGGGTCATGTTAGAAGAGAAATAAAAATCAATACAGACGAAAACAAAAGCGAAAAGGAGAGATACATCCCCAGCAGTCGAAGGAACGGAGACTTCTGGAGAACATTTGCCTTTCTTTAACACACTCACTCTACAGATTACATATCTGCAAGTGAAATCACCTTGACTTATTGAGCAATAAACATTTAGCTACATGGAAAATCAAACTATCAAAAGCAAGATTACAACAACAAATTCAAACAGAGCAGCCGAACAGACACAGGGTCTAAACTCAGCAGGAAAATTGATTTTACATCTTTTCCCTAAATCTCCAAGATTTCTCAGCACCTTCTAGCCTGCATATCAAGCTGCCTTACCCTCAAGGTGGCCTTAAAAATCACTGACATGTGAAATCAGTAATAACTCCTTTCCCCAACACTGCCACCTTGCTGATTTAAGGCCATAGGTGAGCAGTTTGTAGACCTGCTCTATCTCTTAAAAGAAACCAAGCAGGCACCGTGAAACAGCAGTAATAAACCAGATGAAAGACAGTGACAATTTCATTACGTCTCTAAATTAATGATAGCATCTGTCTCTCTCGTGCAGAATTCCCACTGGAGTTGGTTTTCGGTTGCATAACTGAAAACCAAAACATGTTTTAAGGTCATGTTAGTGAAGGAAGAACTGAGACAATTTGCATCTGAGACTTTCTTAGATGCAGAAAAAGTTGACAGGTTGAAACAGATGTTTAATTTATGAAGTGGCAGAGTCAGCAAATCGTCATTTAAGATGCTCAATCAATTTTAAGACACTTTAAACAGCCAAGGGGACTAAAAAATATATTTCTCATATTTTACATGCTAAAGCATTTCAATGTCTCATTAAAATATGCCCATTCACACACATTGTTTGACATTCACTTATTGTTTTACTGAGTTAAATGTGCTGGTTTAGCTTTGCATTGCACATATTGTTTATTGTGCAGTTAAAATGACTTCATGTGCTGACAGGAACAGATAATCAGATTCTCGGCTTGTTTTCCACACATCTGCATTGTCCTTGTCTTCTAGTTTGTTTTCCATACTGAGAAGTGATGAATTTCCTGCAGTGACCCATTTGCAGCCCAGCGATTTCACTGAATTTCTAAACACAAATAAACTCAGGAACCGGAGAAAGGAACTGCTGAAGACAGGTTTGCATAAAGACACAAACAGCGCTGAAAAAGCCAAGACTCATTTGTACTAACTGAAGTCTCCTTCTGCTGTACAAGAAAAAGGCTCTAAACTCTGAGCCGTAAGAGTGAATATGATTTGTTTATGCTCGTAATGTTTCGAAGAGAACGGTTACAGTAAGCAATTGCGCTGGTACAATTTTGCAGTCTGGAAAACATTATAAATCCCTACCTTTTGAAAATCATGCAGATATCATGGTAATAAAAAGGAAAGAACGCCGTCCTTGTGCAGATTCGACTATTTGTGTTTGAAGTTGCATGGAAGCAAAAGGTCGCTGTATATTTTTTATTTTTGCTGTCTTTGCAGACACACAATATCCTCCTCCAGTATTCACCTTGGCTGCATTTTATCAGATGCTTTATGTGATTGTTATCAAGAGGCTGACTCTGTTCTGGCACAATGAAAGTGAAGGTTCAGGAGCCGACCTCCACTAACAGAGCCAGCATAAGGTTCGGCTCATCCCAACAAAAGGTCTAATTTGTCTGTAGTTTATCAGAGAGCTGATAACCAGAGGCAGACAAAATGAAATGACCAGAGGAGTTACATATGAAGGCAGGGACAATCTCATGTCAGCACAACCTGTTAGAGCAAGAAACCTGTGCATCACTATTTGCCCACTTCAATTGAGATGTTATTGTCCACACGAAGGTTTTAGTCTTGACACTAGAAACAACTTGTACAATTAACTTAATTTGAACTGTACAGATTTTCTTTTTTTTTTATTATTAATAAAAAATAATTTTTCAAAGCATATTTTGTGAAGACTAGTGAGAGTTTTTGATAAAGGCAATGTGGCTTGCCACCAAGGACAACATAAAGTGTTGGGCTTCAAGAGCAAGCACTTGCAAAAAATGTGTTAGTTCTGTCAGCAATGTGTCAGCAACTCTTCTGCAGGAATACAGTGCAGCATTTTAGGTACTGAATAGATACACACAAATGGTGAGAGAGTGACAGGCAGGATTCTAAAGACAACTCGCATAAAAACACTGTAGGCATATCGCCATTGGCTGTTCTTTATTTCGTAATAGATCGGCAAGTTACATGACAAAAGTCATTGTTTGTTGCACAACAGGCTTTATGATTGGCAGGTGTGGGTTGTAGGGGATTTAAGAGAAATGGTGAGCCCGGGGTGCTAGTAATCCAGGAACACACACTGGCTAATAGAAACTTTTGCTACACAACCTAAAGTAAGGATATCTAACTGATTTCAAGTATCACAACTTTCTCTTATGCAAATTCCAACAAATGCCAATACATTGAGGTTATTGTTTTTATGAGACTGACAACAACAGCTCATCTACATATGACTCCCACCTGAGTGACCTGTCTGCAATAACAAGACACAAAAGTGACATTCATTAAGTGCAGCTAACCACCAGCTCATGCAGAACGTTATTAAATCAAGTGAAGTTTATTATGAGGAAAAGCTGTTCGCAACAGACAGTATATCATCAATTAAATGTGTGAAGTGGGCCTATTTACTTTTTTTTTGCTAACTAGAATTTGATAAATCTGAAAACTGCTTTCCAAAATTACACATTTTGCAGTAAATCTGTGCCAAGGAAGCTAAAGATAAATTATAACGGCCATCAGATCAACAGAGAGCAAACGACCACTTTACAGTTCCAAGGTTAACTGAATCAAGTTTGCTGGGCCTTCCGATGTTAATGTGACTGTGTTTAACGGAGCATGGTGTTATAATTAACACCAAGCTTTTTAACACACCATCACCGAGCCCATTAGGCTTCGGCTATGTCACCCTGGGGAAACGGCATGGGCTATGATGGGAGCCACTTAGGGACTGAATCACTAGCCTCATGCTAGACAGAAAGTCTGCTCTGGCGTCTATGTGGCACGGACAACACTTTATAAAACTATAATATTTACAAACAAAAACGGTGTTGTGTGAGATTAAGTGATGTTGAAAACGGTGCTACAGATATAAACAGAGAAACCTAAATAGTTCAATGTTTTCTTTGACTTAAGGCCGTCTTTTAAAGTCAGACGTTTATCTTAAAAATGACTCTTTTGATGGTTGATTACTTAGAACTTTAAAAGCCAAACTAAGAATCTCTGACACTTTTACACTTCCTCTCTGCGTAGGCTTTCGTATCCACTCATGGTTTGCAAGACATAACCCTAAGGAACACTCCAGAAGAGAAGATATTCATGTTGTTCTTTCTGCTGCTTTGTAATCTTGCAAATAATAAAAGCATAAAAGAAGCTGTGTATCTACAAGCTCACATTCACAGTCCCTTGGCTGTGTGTATGCATGAGTCTGAATTCACCGCTGCAATGCATGCATCCGTCACACGCAGCGAGACTCATGAAACAAAGATGATTATCCCTGAGTAAACAATCCGCTGGCGAAAACCAAATTGTTCCCCAATGAACTTTAATCATACAGCTGCAGGGCCATGAGGGGGCGGCTGATGGACACTTAATGAAGCAGGGACATTGAAACAAAGCACCGCACTTTGACCTTTGGGGGAAGACTCAGCAGCTGTGATGTTTTTATTTTAAATTGTGACTTTCAAATCACAAATGTCATATCTCTGCCAGCAACTAAGTATAGTGTTTTAAGGCAACATGTAGGCATGTTTATCTTATGTCCAATCTAATCTAATCTAATCTGATCTGATCTAATCTAATCTAATCTAATCTTTTAAATTATCCTACTCAATTGTAAATTCTTAGAAGTTGAATAAGATATCTTAACAAATAAGTAAAACAGAGGTGACAGTGTTACTGTCACCTCTGTTTCAGATTATAAAGTCATTAATCTGAAATGGTTAAAAGAGGAAATCTACAGATTTGACCTTTAAAGCTGTAATATGTAAATTTTATGAACAATATATGTATTTTGAACATATTTGTTAAAACTGTCACTATGTTGCGGTAGCATACCATGAGACAAAAATAGCAGGGAGGAGGCAAGAGTGTTTAATGTTTTTCCAAGGACCAGCTGTCTCGTGTAATGACATAGTGACACTTTTCACAAATATATAAAACCTGTTGTTTATAAAACTTACATACTACAACTTTTAATACTCCTTCACACTATTTTGTATCAGCTTTTTGTCTCAATGTCAACCTCTCAAATGACATCCCCACATTGCTGCCATCTTCATAGTGTACCATATGCAGTTTGATCAGTACATCAGTGAGCCTGCCACACAACCATCACTACTCTTAAAAAGAGAACTTCACATTTTCTCCAGTGCAATGGGTTTAACAAAGCAGTAACTCATCTGTCACAACAATTTCAACATCACTTAATCTCACACAACAGAATGCTGATACTTTACTCCCCTGCAGGATGTTGGAAGCTTGAAACTGAAACCTCTAACTCTGATTTATTTAGCCTGTAAATTGTCCATCTAATTGGGGCTCATTCAGGGGATGTAACAGCAAAAGCAAGGCAGTAGTGTACCAGGTCATAACACAGAGGGACACTGTGAATTCAAACCTACTCACCAGGTTGAATAAACTTTTTTCACACTGTTAGCAAACAGATGTTTTTCAAAATGGCAAGATAAGAAACGGTGTGACATCAGCTGAAGTTAATCCAAAATCAGTATTAGCTTGATTGATGTGCATTGAAACCCACCCATTAAATGAATGAAAGCACAAACTGAAGTAAAACAAATAACAACACAAAGAGTAGATCTGCCTTAATCAGCATTTAAGACCATCTGACATCATTATTTCCTACCTCTGATAATGCAGATGCTTTTTCAAACCGTTTCAACACATACATGAAATTTATCTGGGTCACTTGGCTAAGCTACTAACCTGAATTACTTCACTAGTACATAACCACAAGTATTTCACAGCATTACATAACAAGGATGGAAATGGATTTTGTAGTTGGCAAGGCTACTGTGAACCCAACAGTTGAAATATATACTATATCTCTACCCACACATTCAAGCCTACAACCGGGGATTTACTTTGAGCTCTTTGCCATAAATCAAGCATCAGCTGATTGCACCAGTTACAACTGGCTAGGACAAACCATGGCTGTAATAAACAGTCGCCACATTTTACTGTCAGATTCTGTGTGCATATAGTATATCAGTCCTCCGGCGCAACAGCCCACCCTACAATCCCTCCATCTGTATTCACACTGCTCTTTACAAGTGCAAGGAGCAGTGTTAATCTATCTGTGGTAGTTGAGTCCATCCATCACACTGGAAGCTGCAAATGACAGCCTTATTTTAGTAAAGGAGGAGAAGCAGAAAATCACATGACTGAGCCTTTGGAGAATACGGAAGAAAAAAAAAAACTAGCAGCAGGAGGTGTGGTGGTCCTTTAGGTGTGGTGGGAAACTTTAGAAAGAACACATGCTGTCGTTATCCAAATATAAACCAAACTTGAAGCTGAACTTTCACTTTCCTCTTGAGAAACCAGAGAGAAAGACCTTTGAAGAGAAGATTATAATTATGATTTTGTTTAACCCATCGCTCTATCTCTCTATCTCTCTATAATATGGTTGTGTATGTTTGTTGCTGAATGCTGTAGGCAAACCTAAAGAGCACTGTGTCTAAATTAAACCCTCCCAGAAAAGGTATTTTCCATAAAACAGAGCAGAAGAATGGGGTTCTCTTTTTGTCTCCATAAATCAGCTACAAACAAAAGTGATCAACAGACAATCTAAAAGCTCTCAGATAATGAAATTTAACTGCATTTTTTTTTACTAGACTACTAGATTAGGAGTACAGGAAATTGTATCCACTTGTGAAAACACTGTATAGTAGCTTACCTTTGAAACTAAAGACAGAGTAAAGATAAAGTGATCAGGAGACTTTTAGCACTATTTAACCAAGCTTTAAAACGAGGCAGCACACAAAGTACACAGGAAGACAAATGAGCAGCCCAGACAACAGAGACCAAGCTAAAAGCAATTTCTCTGCTACCAGCCTGTGTTTCTTTTACGATTTTTTTCTCCCAGTGTAGTCTTGTTAAACATGACTTTGTGGCACAACTCCTCTCCTGAACTATTTTTTTTTTTTTTTTTTTTTTTTTTACAAATTGATTATATCACTGGAGTGCACCTTAAACCAGAGTGACAGAAACCTACAACTTACATGTGTAAACTAAACTGTGTGTGTTTAACTCCAACTTATTGGGAAGAACAGAGGAGCATAAAAGCTTGCAGCATCTAATGTCTTTGCAACAACACAAGTATGTTAATGAAATAGAAGAAAGGTGTTCCTGAAATTGTAATCAGAGATCATGACAGAGCTCCACTCAGCTGGCTAGGACACAAAATTTCATTACTAAATCAAAGACTAGGCTTAAAAAAGAAGTTCTTGTTAAAAAGCCGTACCCCACTGAGGCATTTTGGTATCTTTCTGTCATCATAGAAGATCTCTGGATCCCTTAGACGGATTTAATGGTGGAGAAGGTCGAGGAGGAAAGAAGCTTCTGAAGGAGCTTAATATGAGAAACATGTGTGTCCCACATGAAAGTGACAAGGCTCTAAAACGTTCTCCACACACACTCTGAATTTATTTAGTAACAATGAAATCCCAGACATGACATTCAGCAGTTTAGCTAATCTAACTCGTGTTTATTTCTGACAAATGAAGGAAGAGGAGACAGAGTGACATAAAATAGTGTTGACAAAGTTGCCACATACAATCTCAGAAATCAAAGTATCAGTTACAAAAAACAAATGTTTTTAACATACACCTTCAAAATATTCACTCCCCTCCCCCAAGAAGGCTGCCTTATCTATAGGAATACTATGCATTTTTGTTTTTAATAGATTAAAAAGTATAGTAAAGATGTTCACAATATTTCTAAAATGTATAAATGGCATTTTTTGTAGCACATTCTTTCAGCCAGACCTTTAGTAGGACTTTTCAGCACTTTCTCTGATTTCTCAGTGGTTTGATAAAACCCTAAAAATGTTGCCATGTTCTTGTTTATTGTTAACTTTTAGTTAACTTCCAAGTGTTAACTTAAAGATGTGTCCAACATTGCAGACATGTTTTTTAGGCTCTAACACACAAAGGAGATGGTGTATAAGAAAGAACAAGAATATCTACACCAATATTATCATACATAACATAAACGTATCACCAATTCCAAAGTTCCTATTCTTAACCTACAAATATATTTCGGAAAGTTTTTGGCATAACCACATGTTACATCTGAAATCTTTGGAAGGAATATATATATATATATAAAAAAACAAAACATCTGAACCTGTTAGTATGCTACTCTGCCCCCACTCACAATTTAGTCTCCAATCCTCGCAATGTTTTAATCAGTACATGAACATTTTGTTCTTGCTGTCTTGACAGTGTAGGCTTTGCAAATTTAAAACAGATTTCCCCAACAATAGTGTTGGGTAATTTTGCTTCAAAGAAGCAGTAAATACTCAAATAAATTCGCAACAAATTGTTGTTTTTTTTCCAGAAAAAAACTGA
Organism: Poecilia formosa; assembly: GCF_000485575.1. Classification (NCBI taxonomy): domain Eukaryota; kingdom Metazoa; phylum Chordata; class Actinopteri; order Cyprinodontiformes; family Poeciliidae; genus Poecilia; species Poecilia formosa. The sequence goes on from NW_006799974.1 coordinate 2,585,644, forward strand.
GCCTGGTAACAACCTATTAACACCAGGGATGTTTCACTCAGTGTGGATAAAAATGTTGCCTTTCTAACTTAACCCCATTCTGGAATAGAATAGCACAATGGCTGTTAGCTGTCAGCTGATTCTGCAGGTTAAACAAAGACACATGCTGTTCAGCTGTCAAGCCTGCAGTCTCTGACCTCAATCTGCTGTGGACTCATTGTTATTCAGATTTCACCAGCATCTTCGCACCAGGTAAAAGGTTAAAGATGCTGAAAACAAATTAAAAACAGATTTATTGCCTTGCTTGCTCAGCAGAAACGTCATTAATTATTCACTTGGTTGGAAAAACCGAGGGTCCAGGAAGTGGCACAGGATGGTGCTTTCTTATCTGTATTTGTATCATAAAGTGGATTTCTCACTGAAACAAGGAGCTTCCATTCATGCATTAACGGCTCCACCAAACATCGCAGCTGTAACCAACATGTCTCCACAGAAAGAGGCTCACTTGTTTCTACAATGTTTAACTGCCTAGACACATCCCGGTTAAATAGGTACAAGTATTACTCATAAGGGTTCATTTAAGCAGACTTATATATTACTGCTGTATGAATGTTTTCAGAATCAACACAATTTCCAAGCACTCTCCCTGTGGCTTTAATACCCCAGCTGAGGGTTTAAGCCAAAAAGAAACGACACATTGTTTGAATGGAATCACTGGAATCCAGTGCCATTAGTGGACTGAATGGTTGACATTTCTCTCTGCTGACATTTGGATGGCAATTAATTTAAACCAGTGGGGTTGAAAATACCAAAAAGATTTTTGCCACACACAAAGAGTCTATAGTTATTTAGAGCTCAATAAGATGGTAGTTGAGAAAACCATTAGCATAAGAAACTATAAAGCGCAACAAAAATGCGGGCATAATTACACACCCTGATGTAGATTGTGATTTCTCTTTAACATTTATTTATGGGATAAGGTAACTTGTTTAGTCCATGACAAATGATCTGGGCTTCCTTTGGCCACCACCCATATTCCTGACATTTTCCTCCATATTTTTCTTTCCTCTTCCTCTGTTCTCAATCTTCTTCCCTCCACTGGATCAGTCTTTCCTATCTGCCACAGATTTCCGAGCAGGCTGGTTTCAGAAATTCCTATTCATAGAATGTAAACGCTTCTGCAGACAAGCTGGTGTTTCCATTTCACGTTTAGCACAGATGAGAGTATGGGCTCAACGCTTAACCCTCTCGTCGCTGTTTCAGGGGAAACTCTGTGATTATAAATAAGATTTTAAAAGAATACAGAGAACAATGCCACAGAATTCACACCTCTCTTGAACTTTTTCACATTTTTCCAAGTTACACCTGTAGAAGCATCTGTGGTTTGAAGTGGAAGGAACCGGGTATAGGGTTCTTACAAATAAACAAATTCAAGCTTTTACTTTTTAATAAAATGACAAACATTGTGTGTATTTGTAGCTAGAAGTTCTTTGAGGTATGTCTCATCTAGGCTTGTACATCTAGATGATGATTTATATATTTGCACCCTCTTTGTCCCAAAACCACTGACACTCCTGGACGCAAATACACATTGCTTCAAAATAAAATCTAACAATTTTGACACAGTACAGAAAACCGTATTGGTTTTCTTCTCATCTGTAGCGCTGATGAAAGCTCCGCCATGTGTGAAGGACATTTGCTGATGCAAGACAATGAAAAATAAAATAAACAATCAATTCTTGTCAAGCTTATGGCCAAATCAGACTTGCTAATTAGCTTAATGCATTTATACATGAAAGCAGACCGAAATTAAATTTTAACAGAGCTGTGACAGCGAATAGAGCGCACCTCCTCTCAGTTACCATCGACTTAATACTTCTGTCTGTTGGCAGCTTGACAGCCTGTGGGTAATAAAGTTAATACTGTCACTGGGTGTCTCGTCAGCTCTGTGTGGTTCTTTTCCTGTGGTGGAGCGCCTTATCAGGCCTCAACAGAACACTGTGGCAACTATGCCCCGGCCTCACTTCATGCAGCTTCCATTATTCATGTGCTTTTGCCCAGGTGAGAACAAACCCGGGATCAGAAGTTGGCAGAACGGCTTATGAGACATTTAGACGCAGCTGTGCATGCTGGGGTGAACAAGGGATGAACAGAGAGGGGAATAAAGTTGAGCTAACAACGTACCAGAGCAAATGATCTGTAAAGAGGCTTCAAATATGTTTATACTTTCAACCATGTTCCTGTCTGTCAGCCTCACTACAGTCTGAGGTCAAGAGGATATAAACAAGTAATTACAGACTTTCTTTACGAGTTAAACAAAAAGAGCAAAAAAAAAACAAAAAAAAAAACGTATGCGGTTAATTATCTACTGTAGCTAAATATCCATAAGGAAATTAGAAAAATGGATGCACAAAGAAATGTAGTAAACCGGCTGTGCCCTTATTTATTATCCTATTTCTATAAAATATAGTTTAAAGCTATGAAAAATCTTGATGTGATACATAAAATATACATTCTCTATATAAATCTATAAACATTTTGTCTGTCAAAGTGAAGAAAGACTAAAAAATTGTTTCTCTTAATTAACTTAACTCTACATAATTGCCACCGTAAAAGATATATTTTGTTAAATACTCCCTGTGTGACGGCCGCTATGAACATTGTGACGTTCTTCAGACAAACACTGCGATTAGTCCAGTTTTTGTCGTTTGTTGATATTAAGAGCAGACATTATGTTCAAGTATATCAGGCCAACACCTAAAAACACACAATGATTTTCCACACAAAAAACCAAACACAAAAGACTATTACTGTGTAAAGAGGATTTAAAAGGTGGGTTTTTCTCAGAATGAGTTACAGAATTACTTAGAAGTGAGAGATCAAGGCTTTCAGTAGATAACAGGAGGGTTAAACAGAATAGAGAGAAATTTGCTCTGTTTTGTCCTTTTGAGTTTTCAATCTCTCATTGAACACATTGGATTTGGAAATATTCCCTGACTACTGTTATGGTACTATCCGTGCTAATCTTAAAAAAGCTTCTCAGTTTTAAAAAAATCTAATCATTACTCTTATCTTGCTAAAGGCTTTACAATTTTCTCTCACGACATCAATGCACGACATTATCTCTTCAAATATAAATAGTTCAGGATCACTGATTAGCGCAAGGCTATAAAAACGTTGTTCTTACACCTTGAATATGACTTTCTAAAGAGAAATCAGCAATACTCTTATAAATACGCTGTATGGACAGGTCAATATTTTAGCAAACAGCAGATTATTAATCACTAATTCCTGTTAAATCTGCATCTCTAATAGAGTTGAACCAGTTTTCTTCATCCATGCAGTCTTACAGTACTTGTGGTAAATATTTACTCAGATATCTTTGCAGTTCTGTCTGAAAAATCCTCAAGGAAAGACAACATGGACAAAAAGCTTTAATTTTTTTACCCAAGGGCAGTTCTAAACTGGAATATGACAACACTATCACCAAGCAACAGGCATCTTGTACTTCTTTCCTCACTTTTTATTCTGAGAACAACATATTTTCTAAGCAAACGTTCTTTGATTTGACTAATTTTTTTCTCAGAGTCCCAAATACTGTGGAGCAAACTGTTCTCTACTTTCACCCATGAAGCTAGAAATGAGTTGAAAAAGCTAAACAAATGAGCTAAAAAAGTTCATCCAGCAAAACTTAGGTAATGTATTTCTTCCCAGAAAACCAAACTTCTTTACTGATACTTGACACCAGTTTAGCCTCATTTTTCCATCCTTTTAATACATTCCACATAAGTGCACTAGAGCACGGTGCCAAGTTGATGGCATACCTGTAACTGGAATTTTCTATAAATATGCAAATGTGCTCCAAGTTATGTGAGAAAGCAATTTACACAATGCATAAACAGTACACTCTGCTAACTAACAAAGAACCTCTCAGAGAGAAATTGTATTTTCAGCTCCTGTACATGTGCAGTATGAGGCGTTTACCAGTCATAAGACAATTGCTTGATGTTGGAAGACTGACAAGAAATTTCTGAAAAATGAATGAATCCTGATTAAAAAAACAAACAAAAAAACAGCAGATAATTGTTAACCACTATTGAATATGCAGGCTTTAGCCGTTGCTGTTAATCTGCAACAAAACCGTTCCAGGTTGAAATCCTGGACTGTGGATCCTTACATTTTCATGTAAGGATTCTCTTCAAGTCCTTCAAAAATGCGAACAGCTATTGTCCTGTTTGTTTGTAACTCTGTGATTTACTGGCGACCTATCCAGGGGCGTACCCGTTCGCACAATGAGACAGGCGTCAGTCCCCGGTGACCCCCAAAGGATAAGGAGGTATAGACAAAGGATAGGAGGATGCTAAAGCTGAATTAGTGAATAACAGGATGGTGGACATGATTAGGGTCTCACTGGAATTAATGTTTTGCATCAGAAATACCTCAATTTGCTTTCTCTAACCCTAACTAAACATCAAAGAGCTGGATTTTTTGGGAGAGCAGTCGTGGTTTTTCTGAATTTTACCTCATCCACAAAGTTTCCTAAATCTCTTTACACCAGCCACTGGAAAGCAAAATTACACAACAGATAGAAACGATAACACAAATGAAAGACTTGTCAGAGTCGTCTCGACTGAATCAACCACAATCTCAAAGTATACAGAAAGAGACACTAACCTCTTATTCTCACCTTCCCCTTTCACAGGAGACAGAGAGAGGATAATAGTGTGAAATGAGAACATAAATATATCATTTATCAAGTTAAATTCTGGATGAATTTTCCTATTCTGCTGGATGCTTTTGGTGTGAAACGCCTCGAGCTGCATGTTTTGTGGGACGTTCATGTCCATAAGTAAAGGGACATATCTAGAAGCCAACCCGGTTTCACGTTGGGTCAAAATCTGCACCACCTCTATCCAAAAAATCCATTTACTAGTTCAGCTTCAGTAGATGGTACCATTAATAAAGCATGAGGTGTTCATAAGGCGTTACTAGGCCATTCGGTTATTCACTGTGGCAGGCTGTCCAGCAGAAAAAAAAGAAAAATATTAAAAATACAGAGGTAAAGCAAAGAAAACAGCATAAGGAGGTCAAGAGAAATCGGCTACAAAATATAGATCACGCTCTGAGAAAGTGGAGTGGGAAGAAAAGGTGGGAGACTTCGCCATCAGTGTGTCCCCAGGGAGGGGGTTCCTGTCCTCTATCTCGCTCTACAAAGTCAGAGCCTTTCTATTTATACAACGCTGTAATGTTTGGCATTTCCTTCAACGGGGGAGGTTATGGCCATTGTTTTCTTTGGCTGCTGTTCGATTGGCTCCATGTGCTGAAATGTCAGCAGCTTGTGGCTCTATTTGCTCGATTAGCTTTATTTATCAGTGAGAAAATATTGTTTGTTCTTTCTCATGATGGGAAATCTTGTCTGTGGTGAAGCAAAGAGTGGATTCAGGGATTCGGGCAAGAACCAATGAGCTCAAATAGCAATTTGATTAACTGAATTGCCCCCTCCGTCTTTTGTAGGATGCTAATATACAACATGCTACAGGTTACAGCACAATTACTGCAGTATGTGACAGATCTGCGTTTGCTTATGGCATCTGCAGCAAACATAAAGCTCTAATGATGTGCAACATATAATAGTAAGCTAATCTGTAGTGCCACGCAGTACCTCTTCATTTAAGCAGGGAAAAGCATTGCGGAAGTAATGAGACAATTCTTTATAAACAAAGCAAAAAGGAAAATAAAAGGAAAATAAGGCAATTATGCTCTTTGCAGCCAAAGTTTATGTATTTTTTGTCATTATTGAAACCCATTAGCATATAATAATTCTTACAAAGTAGTTCTAAAGGCTCTTAAAGGGCAACAAGGAGAGGAGACTTAGTTGCAGGAGAACATAAATGTGTAGCATTGATAAACATTGATATAGACGTCGAACAATATGATCCTTAAATAAATTTAAGGATCATAGACCAATTAAGAGGAAGAATAGACTGCCGCCTGGCTTCATTTGAGATCAATTACTCTGATTTTGAAATAGTATAAGAGATCATCATTATGTTGTTTAAAGGGACAACTCCAACTAGACTTATGGTGTCTGGATCTGTACCTCTTTCTGTCCAGACAATGCACAGATGTGTCACACATGGTTCTTACTCAACCTGAGAAAGCTTCAAAGCTATAAAGGTCACCATATGTGTCTTTTGTATGAACTATAGTCAGCTGAGCTTACAGCATCAGGACACAAAACAGACAGGAAAAATATTTCCAAAAGTCTGTTTTAGTTCAGAAAACCTCTGAAAAATGCTACCCAGTCCAAAAAGACTGAGATGACTCATTTATAAGGAGGCAACTAGGGAAGTATCTATGCCTCTTTCACATTTCTGAGCTATTTTAACCGCAAACTTGAATGTATTTTGTGTGATAGGGTTGTCCCTAAAAGACATAAGTTTATTTTAATAAAATAAAACTTTATTTTAAAGTTTTAGACTTTAAAATAAAGTCTAAAACTTTGTTTTGCATTTGTGTTCAGTCTCCAAGCAGGTTTACATATTTGGTGGGTGACTGAATTTTTCCTCAATCTTAATGAAAAAAAAATAAAATAACTCAAGCTCAGCCAAATTAGATCGAAAGCAACAATGAACAACAATTTTAGATTTTGCACCTGATTTTAAATTGGATTTAGTTCTGGACATTGACTGGTCCATTTTAACATAGGTATAAGAGCTGATTAGCCTTAACTCTGCTCCAGTTTCAAGAGTTTGCAGCACCTAGCAGTTTCTCACCATGTTAATGGTGAGGTTTGATTCTCATAATTTAGTTGTGGATCACTGCAGCTCCTCCAGAGTTTAGGTGAATGCAAGGATTGGACTATACTCCCGGAGATCTTCAGATCATGATATATTGCTTAATGCACTTCTACAACTTTTTCCACTTTTATGAAAACTTCACCTCTCTTTTTTGAGTCAGTTTAAGCCTTTTCATTGATTTGTTGGAAAGTATTGCTCACACTAAACAATAATCTCAGACTAAGCAGCATTTTAAAAATGATAGGGATCAGATAGCTCTCCAGCAAGCAACAATGTAGGCCAATGCTGTTCTTGCTGAACCACAACAATTTATTAATAATAATCACACATTTCTCGCATCTGCTCAGAAATGCATGAGGAAAAAGTGCAATACAAAAAGGAACATTTGTTAATTTGTCCCTTCAAGTGTCAGTCTTATCAGAAATCTAGAGCCCAATAAAAACTGTATCATGGTATCCTGGTAAATCTCCTTAGAACAGCTGTATTTATACTGAGATTAACTCACAAGGTGTTACATTTAAGTCTCTTTACACCACAAAATAGTATTTATTCAAAAGGAGTGAATGCTGTAGTTGGTAAAGTAAATATGCTGTACATGTTGTGTAAAACACTAAATGACAGTCAATGTAAAAAAACAAATTTTCTTGGGCATAAAATCTCCTAAATATTCTGGGAAACGTGGGAAAACAAACAAACAAACAAACACACACATATTTAGTATTGTCAGTGTGGCCCTGCAACTGAGGTCAGCACAAATCAATAGCTAGTTAGTTTAACAATAGCTGCCCGGCCTTGCCTGTATTTTAAAAATAGCTGTTCCCCGGGGCTGTGCAAAACCAAACAGTATAATGGTGAAGGTCAACAATGCCTACTGCCTCATCAGTACTGACCTGAGGTGATCTAAGGACTTAAAAGCCAAATAAACTCACTGCAGTCCAGCCACAGTAAGTTAGATTTATTCTCCAACAGGCAGGTTCAACTGATTTGTTAAATTCACAATCCACCTTCATGGAAAAAGTGAAACGTAGTCGAAGAACATCACATTTTAGCTGGCAGACCGAAATAACATATAACCTCCTCCTGGAATTGTGGAGGATTATTAGAATTTATTGAAATCACTAGGATCTTATGAGAATATTAGAAATTTCAAACAAGCAAAATTCCTGCTGGTGCAAATGAGTCTTAGTCTGTCTATTTCAGCTCAACGCTGTTAAATAGATAAAAATTATGTGCGACAGTGCAACAGGTTTTCTTTGTGCTTGGAAACCTTTATGAATACTCTGGTAATGCAATAATGCGTAAAGCACGGAAGAAATCTCATGCTCATTTGAAGTTATGCAAATTGAATAACCTTTTGGATGTATTATGAATTGAAATCCCCTTTGAAACTAAAAACGCTCCAGGACACTGCTCTCTCATAAGACATGATGTCCAATTACCCCCAGGTCGCCAAACTCTTCTGACCAGAACGTCATATTTTCACAAGAAGAAGAAGGTGTGGAGCGACCAACAGAAAGGCCTCTGGGTATGGCATTAAAAACTTTATCCCTGGCTCCTGGTGGACTGGAGCTGAGAAGTGTTTTTACTTTACTGGCTTCCACTGCTGCAGTCATGGGAAAACTAAAGTGTCCTGTATTGTCTTTATAGTCATGTAAAAAAAAAAAAAAATGGGTACACCCTATAATTCAGTAACTTCACTTACTACATTCGGCAGCAAAAATGTGAGGTAGTTGTCTTCTTTATGACTTTAACAGTCTCCTGTTTCAGAGCAATCCTGGTCCAAACTTCTTTACAACATTGCTAAGTTTTGAAAGTCTTCAATGGTACATTTATCTATAGCGTTCCCAAGTCCCATCCCAGGATTTTAATAAGGTAAAGACAGCTTTTGACAGACTGCCTCAGGGCAGCTGTGGCTACAATCTTGTAGCTTCCCACCATCAGTGTGCAAATGTGTGTGTGAATTAATGACTTTACCTAGTGTTAAGCACATGATAAAGTGCAATACAAGTACAAGCCATTTACCATTTTCACCATTTAACGCTCTGGACTTTAACTGAGCCAATGGAGCAACTTGATTACTTACTTTATCAGGAATGCTGAAAAAGTAAGTAGGCAAGTCATTCTTTAATAATTGACATTTCTTTGAATATAGTTGGCCTCAGTTGAAAACAAGCCCAATAAATAGCCCTCCACCGCCGTGCTTGTCAGCTGGTGTGTGGTGCTGGTGCTGACATGGCGTTTAGGTTTTTCCAAACATGTTTTTGTGCATCATGGCCAATTATCTCCACTTTGGTTTCATTTGTCTGAATTACATTTTTCTAGAGGTTTGGTGGCGTAGGCAGATGCAACTCTTCAAACCTAACTGCCTCACAGTATTACCTTTAGAGAAAACAACCTTTCTCTACTATACTGTTATGAAGATTTAACATGGTAAACAGAAGCTGTAGAGCCTAAGATTGTTTTGCAATTTTCCTGAGCACTGACTTTGTGGTAAACCAGCTGGGATAACAAGACCAAAGAAGACTGCCAGCAGTCTCAAATTGTTTCCACCAATGAATAATTTTTAGAACAGATTATTAACTTCAGATAATTTGAATATAAATGTATTATTATTAGTAGTTGGACATCAATTACTTCTGTAAGGCTACAATGTCTGTTAAGCCACATCTACTTGCGCCAGTCCAGCAATCCACCAAGATTGTGTTTAAAGGGGTGATCATAATTCCTGATGTTCACTTTAAAGAGTTTTAATTATCACCATTTGCTGCTGCATTTCCCATCAAATATTATGGGAGCAAAGTCTGTGACTACTCCCTGCTCTAAATATGAAGGAGATGGATAGAGTTGAACTCCAGGAAGCAGTGGCTCATAATTGCAAAATCTTTGATTAGGACACTACACTTTGTGCCTAGCAAAACAAAAACAAGGCTGTGAGATGATGGTGATGGGTGGTGAACACTGATTGTCTACCGCTGCTGCCTCAGCTTGCCTTAGGTGCTTGAATTTACAACAATGATTAGACTATAAATCTCTGCTTGTTTTTTTTAATGTTTTTTTTTCTCTGTTGGCAGAACAGAGAGAGATGAATCTAGAAAAAAAGAAGGAGAGGGGAGCTGGATGTAGCCAAAAGAAAACCAGACATAAGGTCAGAAGATGAAGAGAAAGTTTGTTATTATGTCAAGGTCACTTTTGTTACACTTACTTTGAAAGCACTAATTTAACATAATGAACAAGTATATAGGAATAAGGTTGCTGAACAGAGTCAGTGTTTTGGATGTTATAAAGAAAAAGAAGCCAAATACAGGAGAAAGAGAGCTGAACGGACTGAGAAGCAAGAGAGAAGATGAGAAAAATCAACAACATAAAATTGTGGGAGCTACAATAACCTGGAACATGTAACTATTCATTTTTGAACATTAAAAAAAAAAACACATCATGTCAAAATACGTATTCCTCATCATATTCCATTTGAAAAATCTTTTTCCCTGTGAAATAAAAATAACATTCATCTCTGCAACATTGATAGAAGATGTGATTTGAGTAATGATGGGCCAGTAGCACTTTATTTCCAGGAACACTTTTTGGCTTGTATTATACAATCTATTTCTAGGATTGCATGTTCTGTCCTAACAAGGGCCATAAATCAGCTTTGCTTCTGCCGTTTCACCATTGTTGACAGCGAAGCCAGTTAAAACCTTGGAAGCTAAATTTTTGCTCTATTTATCTACAAAACATCTAATAAGGATCCAGAGAGGGAAACGGCTGGAGGTCAGATCAATAAGGAGGGTAAAAGAGGTGAATTAGATGTTGATAACTGTGTGCAAAAATGTTTGAATTGCAGCTTTGACCAGTTAAATACTGCAAAAATGAAAAGTAGTCCTCACTGCACACCACAGTTTAGAAAACAAGTAAATAAGATGAGAAAAGGAGAGAAACGTGGAGAAAAAAATCTGAGTTGATGAAGCAACTGCAGGCCTTTGAACAGTAGAGCAGAGTAGAGAACAAAAACAACTTTTTGTTTTAAATTTATCGAGACTGAGACTGTTGTCCTACGCCTGCAACAAGTAAAAGAGTTGCATAAATTTTTTATCACAGATCCTCTTTCAACTGGAATTATACAATGTGCCACGTGAATTTAATTTTTTGTAATTTATGACTGTAAAGTTATTGTAAAACAAAGCGCTATGATTTAATATTTCACTTAGTAAAGGTTGCTGATAAGACAAAAAAATAAAATAAACATGCCGTATCCTCTCTGCAGTGAGGGAAGATGATAGGAAACAAAGGAAGATTTGAAAGAAAACTTTGACTAGTCCAATCAATTTAGGCTAAAATATATTTTTAGAACATTTTTGATTAGAATAAGAAGAAATCTTTAAAAACTATTTCAGCTTTCAAAAGATAACACATTTTTAATGATAAAAATAAAGCACGTCTGTATAATAAGGGAAAGCTTTTTGATAAATGTTCTTGGTGCTCCATTGTTCTACTATTCCATCTCAGAAGTAAAACTCAATATTCATTAGTCATCAGGGGGATTTTTTTTATGCAGAATTGCTTTAAAATTCAGGTTCAAAAGTTTGAAATTGTCAGATGAAAGTAAAAGAAACAATCTGATCTGCACTGAAGAAAAGTAGAAATCTTTTGAGTGGAAAACTTGTGTAACTTTCGAGACCCAATTTTGAACTCTGGATCACAAGATTACTCTTTGTCCTTTTAGATGCAACCAGAGGGAAGGAAAACAAGGTCCTCAAAGTTTCACAGCTTAACTGTCAAAGATGTCCTCTGTGGGTACAGTTAACAGAGCAGTACGTATTTAAAAAACTAAGACAGTTACAGATTTAGAAAAATCTGCTGCTAAAATGGATAAAAATCCCTCTGAGAAAAAGAAAAGAAAGAGTCTGTCTCACTTTAACAATATTCAGGCAATGAAATTCTCTAAAAGGAAGAAGAACTGACCCCATTTACTTCCTTTATACTTTCAACCAAAAAGGGAAAGACTAACCTTCCCATTCATCAAAGAAAGATTTAATTTAAGAAAAAAATGCAAATGACACTGGTTTTAGAGTGCTGGGATGTTTGGTGCAGTGCTTAACTTCCTAATGCATGCAGTGAACCTCCTATAGCTCTGGTGGTCCAGAAATGCCCCTCGTTATGGACGTTCACTGCACTGAGTACAATGAAAGTATAAGAACAGAAATATGTGGGTGTCTACCACATCGTATATCTCCATGCTGCGTGGGTTTGAACTCCCACAGCTATTCTCTTGATCAGTGCTTCAGATTAAAACCATGTCCTTTATTGAATGAATTTGGAGTTTTCCTTTTTTTTTTCTTTTCCTAATTTATTACAGCCAGCTTTCAGTCATAGAATGTGCAACTTCTCCTCAATAGACAGTTGAGACAATTCATTTTGTTTCTTAAATATATCTGGCTTTTAATCATTTGGATGGTGTAAAGTGATCACCTGATGAGTACAACCAGGGTGCAAATGTATCCCTTTATTCATCTCTGAAGTCGAGTTTGACACTTTCCATTTAATGCAAATGCTTCTTGCTAATCCATGTAGTTTTGTTGCTCCATTCAAAAACGGATGTCGCTTTGCTAACCCCTCATTTTGTGGAAATCGGTTGGCGATTGGAGGCAGACGATAAACGGGTCAAACACCCAGGTCACTGGCAAGACTGAAACCCACAAATGTGATCTTTTTACAAACCATGCGACGTGCAATCAGGTGCCCTGACAAAAGCTTCAGTGTGGACATGCGCTGAGGATAGTGGACTCATCTTAGCCGGTGTTGGGTAGCACTATAGAATTTTAGCAAGCTATTTTGTTTGACATGTTGAGGCATGTCTGTGGTTCATACTGGCTGTGAGAGAGTAATTTAACCAGATAACAGGAAGGCATAACTGGAGTACAGCAAAGCTGCTCGTCTTAATCCTCTGTCGGTGATAGAAAAAGATATTTTTGGAAATGTTGGCAGCATTTTAGCAATCTCAGAGATACAATAGTGATTATTATTTTCCAGAGAAGGTACATGGAGACATCTGTTTTTATAGCTCTATAAACAGCTAAAATAAGCTGATAGTTTACCAGTTGAAGCCCTAAACTCAATCACTTTGGGGTTTTATAAATAGTTACACCCTATTTTACAGCCACTGCTTTCTCACCCAGAAGCTTTAAAATGTTTGCACTCTCAATATGAAGTTTGGCCACCTAGTTTAAAAAAAAATACATAAATAAATTAGGGCTTCATCGCTAGTATAAAACAGACAAAAAGATTTTTAATCTTGTTGCAAAGACTGAGTTTTACCACAACACTTTAAAACCATCAACTAACCAGACTGATTTTGTTTTTAAATCCCAGTTTTTCTGATTTTATATTCCATATACATGTGTATAAAGAATAACAGAAAGGTGGAAAAAAACAAAAAAAAAAAACCGTCAAAAGTTTTTAACAGACCCGAGCCACCTGACTGAGATGATTTAGTAGACCTGCTGAGAAGATTTAGTGGAATTTCTCCCTTTCTAGATTTGTTGCACAAAACTGGAATAATGTCACTAAATGTCACTGCGTGGAGCAGAGGGCAATGATTTAAAACCACAAGGAGTTTGAATGCATAACCTCTACTGGTATGTACCTTGACTGCATAAAACTGTCCGCCCACACAGATTAACTGTATTTGGGTCCCAGTTGCTCCTGCCGTGATGTTCGGATATTATGTTCTTGTAAAGATATTACTGGAAGCTACCAGAATGGCCACCTGAAAGTTTCCTCAATGTAAAGGGGAAGACTTTCGGGGGAAGGACGTTTTAATGTCAGATGGAATTAGACATCAGACTCACGTTATACCTGAAATCAAGATGAAAAAGGTCTTGTCAGAGAAAAGGTGGCCTAACTTGAATTAATTAATGTAGAAGACAGGATTTTCCTTCAGATTTAGTGTGCAAGGGCATTTGAGGACATAATTATGTGTGAAAAAGACAACTTGATTTACGATCTGACAGAAACCTGAAGACAGAATGCCAAACTACGATACATGCCATAAATTATTTAACAGAACAAAGAGGGAAATCAGAGATATTTTTGACAGCCGACACTGTGAAGAGTAAGGACGTACTGCTTTGAAACTGACTTTTCACTATCTCATTATTTTCTGATCCTGTTATAGAAATGCACAAAGATGTCCACTGGGTACAGGCATCGCCCTATCTTTTGTTTGACTGACTATGACCAATAATCAGCTGCCCTCTCTCTTGAAAATCTGATCTTTGTTCAGTGAGCACATAAAATGTAAGAGCTGGCAGACTATGATGAACAGAAACACTTTTCACTCAGTTACTGAGAGAAGAAGACTAATAATAAAAAAGACTTGTTAAATGGAAATTATATTTTGTACCACACGTTGAGACGTGAGTCAATCAGACCAAGAGAAATCAAGAGAGAAAAAGACGTCCAGCAGATAACAGGAAGGTTGAACGTAAAGTTTAATTGTACTGTTTTATACTTTTGAGGTTCTAAGCTATGCTTGTCATTGCAGAAGTTCAATTTTGAAATGATGGGAGCCTACTGGAAATCTGATCCATAAGCTGCTACTGTCTCCTAAGACATTCACACGGGAGCTTTGTTTTAACAATAAACACCATAGATTAAGGTAAACAGATTTATGTGATCCAAATATGTCAACACCAAAACAATCTGCTTTGAGTTTTTCAAAAGCAGAATTTAGTGACAGATCAGGACAAGAAGATTATATAACATTTCGAAAGATTTTCTTTTAATTTTGTAGATTCGAGATCTTAAAGAGAACCATGAACAAACTCACTAGGTCATGATTCACTTTTTATTCTGAGTGATTATATGAGCATTAATGTACAGAAGGAAAAACCAAGTTGGTTGTTTTTAAAACTATTGCAATTCTATAGAGAAAAGCGTGACTACACCTTGGGGCTCTAACAGGAAACAACACCCACTTTTCCTTGGGGTAAAGAGAGAGATGGATAGAATGAGACAGGGGAGAGGAAGGGAGGAGGAGCGGAAAGGGACCACAGGAAACAAGCCTATAGATAGAAAGACGGTCAGCAAAGCGAATGTATGGCATTTGAAGGTTTAAGCAGCAGCCTGGAGCATTGATTCTGCTCTTGTCTCTTTGAGATGGGAGCATCCATGAGTGTGCTGATGTGTAATCAGTCTGATGAGACGTGTTGTGTAATGGTACAAGACAGTAAGCTTCCAGACCTTCAGAAAAGCAGAAGTAGGGAAAATACTTAAGCTGGTACAGAAATGCACTGACAGAGATTTTCCCAGCCGATACCAAAACTCAGGTTTTACACTGCAATCTGACCCTGATTTAAATTTAATCAGATTTTTTTATCTCAAGGACTAAACATGCATCAGGTTCTTTGACAGAGGTAGGGTTAACACCGACCATAGAGGATCGAGCCAATCTCTGGTTGACTGATTGTGGTGCATCTCTGTCCCAGTGTACTGACAAAGCATACACTAAGGATGACTGGGTTTGTATCTTAGTTCATCTTTAGCACATAGTGCTCAAACAGTTGCCACAGACGCAGTGGGAAAGAGAAAATGGATGAGTTATTGATTCAGACAAAGGTGGCTGCCAACGAAAAGCCAGACATTTTACAAGGCCAACATTATCAAATAACATGAGAGGTTAATGCTTCCCACCGTGCAACACATACAAAGGGACTCAAAGCAGCATGAACAGCAATCGTGCTCCCTCACACCGTCAGCTGAGCTCAGCAGGATTAGCAGAGCTCAGCTGAGTTTTATGTTTGGCATTCAGCACAAGCCACAGATAAATTATAGGTGACACCTCGACACCTCTCTGACAACTTTGTGCATTTTATCACAATTTGACACAGCCTTAATTTTGGGGAAGCATAGCTCACTTCACTGTTGCAGAGAAGGTATTGCAGAAGTTTTCTTATCTCTATAACCCCTTTTGTAGTTTACCAAGAGTGCTAAAATAAAATTAAATGTGTTTCTTTTTTAGTATTTTGTGTGATAGCCCAATGTAAATTAGTATATAATTGCAAAATGGGAAAAAAATCTTTTTTAGTATTTTGTGTGATAGCCCAATGTAAATTAGTATATAATTGCAAAATGGGAAAAAAAAAAAAAATATTATATATATATATATATGGTCTGTGTTGTGTACATATAATAATGGTAACTCAGGATGAGCTCCAAAAACCCACATCTCATTGGGAGAATCAGTAAATAAAGTAAGTACAGTTCTTTATAGGCTGGCAAAAAGAAAGTCATTGGTGATAAAAGCAAGTCATGTTGCAGTTTGTCACGTAGGGAACAACAAACAGGTAAATAAAGATGCTCTGGCCAGATGTGTACTATAAAACATTATGTGGCAGAAAATTAACTCTACACACGAGCCTTACCTCGCCATCTCCGTCCTAATCCAACAGCAGCAGCATCATGCTGTGGAGATGCTTTTCTACAACAATTGAAGTTAAGCAGAGTTGGTGGGAAGATTGTTAAAATTGAATACATGGTAATTCTGGGAGAAAACATGTTAGAGATGCCAAAAAGATGGGCGGAGGTTCACTTTCCTGCAGGACAATGACTCCAAATGTACAGCCATGGCCCAGTCAAAGTCCAGAACTAAATCTAACTGAGAATCTTTGTTGTTTTCTATGCAGCCTGGCTGAACTTCAGAAGGTCTGCAAAGAAGGAACAACATATCTGTCTGCAGCCTACTCAAGACATGCAGAGCATGTAAAACAACACTCCAAAAAAAACCAAAAAAAAAAACGTGTCACTCTAATTGAAGCAAAAGGAAGTTCTCACAAAGAACTTCTCAATCATGCAGTGCTTTGTGTTGCTCTATCCCATGAAATGTAAATAAAATCAACTGAAGTTGTGGTTGTAACTTGTAACAAACTGGGAAGAACGTTAAGGGAAATGAAAACTTTTGCAAACCACTTTAGATTTGACTTATAGAATCAGGGGTCTGTGTTAATTATTTTTGGTTTAGCAACTCAGAAAAAAAACAAAAAAAAACAAAACATGTGTTAAATCATATATTAGAACATGGATGACAGTAATACAGTTGTAGTATGTTGGCATTTAAGAAGCAAACAGCCGGCGCATGAATTTTCATTGAGATGTAAGAAACCCGACAAAAAAGACCAGCTGTCAACAGTTCAGCCACTGGATCCTGACCGGCTTTTATGCGTCTTTTTATGTCACTCTCATCACCAAAATGAGTGGGATCCGACAACTCCGTTGCGCACTTTGATAAACTATTACATAAACAGCAAGCATCTCAATTTAAATGCCATTATTTTCAATTATCTTCTAAAATAAAAGGGGAAACAATCAGTCTTTTAAGTTCCATCAGTAATTACCAGCAGCCTACCTCAGACATGATCATACGCTTTCGACTTCAGTCCACTCACGAGAAAATCATAAAGCCAGACGCGTCAAGTTAAAGAAAAAAACATTAAAAAAATCCCCGCTGACAGTGGGAAAAAATAACCACCGGCTCCCGTTTCTATTCCCGGGCGTCTCTCCGCCTGCGTGTGTGAGAGCGCAGCCAGAGAGCTGAGCCTCACTTCACACCAAGACCGAGTCAGACACCTCCAAGGGACGAGGGGAGGGGTTTCAGACACCTACCAGCTTTACGTGCCCGACGCTCTGTTCCTGTGACATCTTGGAAGTATCCCGAAATGATATAGGGGAGAAAAAATAAATAAAAAAAATACAGAACTCGGTTAAAGAGCTAGTCTGAGTACTGCAAATGACTCATTTCCTTCTGTTGGAGACCCCGCGTAAAGAACTCCAAAACGACAGCCCCCGGAGCGCTCCGTCTGTCGGCCAGACTCAGAGCAAGTCAGCTGCGCCGCTCCGCCGGCGAAAGCTCCCAGGCAAAGCGAAATGTTCAACTTTGGAAAAAACGAGAGAGGGAAAGAGAGCAAGAGGAGGAAGGGAGGGAGGCGGACAATCACAGGAAAAGCGGCTCCTCCTACCCTCTCAATACAAAACGCAGAAGCAAGCAGACACAAGGTTTCAGCGCGCCCCGCCTGAACTGCGGAGCACAAAGTGTTAACGCCTAGTTAACTCACTGAATGTGTGCTTCAGCTGCAGACTGCAGGTCACACTTTGAAGCGGATGTATTTAAAGAATTTCGAGGAGTCAGACAGTGAGGTCACACAGGGTTAATTCACCTTCATGGAGCCGTTTTCCACTAAGGATGACAAATGTGGCCACGTTTTCTTTTTTCCACTTTCTTATTTTGGAAAATGATGTAACCCTGAGCAATAAATGCAGATTTGTAATTAAACATCATAGACTTTTCATTATTATCATTTAGTAAAGCAGGAAACTAGAGAAATTAGGGCCTTAAATCCTAAATGGCCCGGGGACATCAGTTAAAATATTCATAGATCTAGACTTAAGCAGATATTTCATAATAACAGCTCTATAATGCTTTAATTCTATCAACCATCCTTGTGATGTGGGAGGGACAGGATGCATGGCATTTCTACATATAAAAATAAAATCAGAGAAATTTGTTGTGCATTTGTACACAGCCCCATTTACTGCGATGCCCCTGAATGAAATCCAGTTGCCACCAGGAGTCACCTAATTAGTACAAAGAATCCAGCTGTGTGAAACAGTGTTCACATCTATAGCTGTTCTGTGAGGGTCTCAGAGGTTTGCTGGAGAACATCAGTAAACAAAGAGCATCATGAAGACCGAGCAACACAGCCGACAGGTCAGGGGTGAAGGGCTGAAAATGTTTAAAGCACATAAAACAAAATCCCAGTCTGTGAACATCTTACAGAGGATTGTACAGTCCATTTTCTGAAAATGGAAGGAGTATTGAACAACACAGAGGCAAAACTGTTTCCATAAACTGACAGTGGAATTAGTAAAACAACAAAAATGCATGTGGTTACTCTGGAGAAGCTGGGTGGTTCGACTGAAATGTTTCAAGAAGAAAGTTTTTGTTGAAGGGAAGCCATGAGATGGCCCACTTAGCAGTGGTGGGTGCATCACGTTGGCAGGACGCTTTACTTCAGCAGAGGAAGGGAAGCAGCTCTGAGTGGACAGGACGATGGAATTTGATATTCACGGATGCTTTCAAAACAACAACAAATAAAAATCTCACTGTTGGTCCTACAAAGCTGTGGCTCAGTGGGATGAAATACAATTGCAGGTCACACATTGAGCATTTTTAATTGCACAAAATTTTGAAAACCAGGTGTACCTTTCCATTCTCTTCATAGCTATGTGCTACTTTGTATTGGTCCCATCACCAGACATTCAGTTTGTGTTTGACAGAACATGGAGAAAGTTCAGGAGGTACTTTTCACAAAGGACTATATCCCAGGGCTTTCTTTGAACTTTGTTCTTCTGATCAGCTGTCGATGTGTGTGCTGCCACTTGAACATGTGTGTGTTTAATTGGAAACAAAGCAGGGGCTAACAGGCAGACTGGCCCAACAAGTTGCTCCCGTTTGCCTGTCGTGACCTGCACCTGTGCGACCTCTAACAGCTTGGCACGTATTTCTTTTTTGTGTGCATCGTCTGATGCTTTGCTGCTGCTTTTGCGGTGAGGTCACCCTTTCAAAGATAAACACAGGCACAATATAATATACCTTCAATAGTGCAGACATCACTTATTGTTTTACCATGAACATAAAACTATTGTATTGAAAAATGTGTCAGAAAATTTGTCATGTACCAGTGTTTCAACAGCAGCAACATGAATAGAGCCATTGGTGCAAGGTCTGATTAATTAAGCAGTGTCACTTGCTGACTAGGACAAATGTTAGACTCAGATTTCTGCTTCTACAACACAACAGGGAGACTGTCGTGGGCTGAACAGTGCCAGACAAGGTGTGTTCTTACAAGCAGGTGTGTCTTCAGACTATCAACAAGATGTTACCATGCTAAGTGTCTGGGGGCCCGCTCACAACCTTTAAGTTCACAACTCGCCATGTTTCCCCATCTGTCTAACTTCAAAGTCACTGCAAACACATTTTTAAGGCAGTAAAACCTGCTTTTTTGTCCCTCACGTGCAAAACCTCGCTTGTGAACAATTAGCTTGAACAGTTATGCTATGAGTTGACCGTATCAGGTTATTTCTGTTTGCTTGGCTCTTTTGTCGCATATGCTAAAGAGCTGTAGTCGTGCTACCAGACAAACGGGTTGACAGGAACTTCAGTCCGGTCAAATGATAAGAAAAGTTATGCACAGCTTGGTGAGTCAAAGAGACTGACTACAATTTCCACTCCAGCAGAAGATGAGCGACTTTAAGACTTTTGTTGTGATAAAATACAGAGCTGAGACTGAACCTTATCTTGTTCTTCACCTTCCTACTTAAGCTGTCTTTGTAAGTGAAGTTATAAAAATAACATGCTGCACTGAGTACACAGTAAGACAGAGTTGCGAGTGAATATTGTGCCTATTCCCAGCAGGAGGTATTTTGAGTTTTAATAGGTCTTTTACCCTTTGAGCCTGGCTCATTGACTGTGCAAAACTAAGCCTGGATTCAGCCCGAGGCACTCACCAGTGCTGTCTTCACTTACTGACCACACGGACATCTGAGTTGTCTGAGCCAGGCAGTAAGCAGCACTGAGCAGGAGCTTTTAGCATCCGGCACTCTAAATGAACTCAGTGTTTTGTGGGTTGGCGAGCACTAATGTATGTTTACTCATCATGCGTTCAAAGCATCTCCTTTCTTTACCGCAGCGATTGGTCACAGGATTGCTATTGACATTTTTGTTTGAAGCCAGTTTCTTTTTTAATCTCTCTCTTTTTCATTCTGAGCCACTGAGACTCACTTCCAATTATGCTGTAACACCCGTGTGATTACAGCAACCATATTAGCAAATATACGGCTGATAGCAATGGATTGCAGTCTTGAGATTCCCACTAACAAAGAAACCTTTTGGCTTGGGCAGACTGGAAATGTATGCAGAGCAAGTTGGCAGACATTGTACCACTTCACTTGAGTCATGCTGAGCTTACTCATGGTAAATGATGAAGCAGAATAATTTGTCATCTTTAGGGATATAGCAATGCATCCAGTCTATGAGACAAAACGAGACGTGATATTGGGCTTAAAAGAGCAATATCTTCAAAATGTTTGGCAACATTTTGAAGAAAACTACGACTACCAATGGTTTGCCTTAACAAATGAATAGTGTTTTAAAGAGTCTACAATTAGAGCAGAATAATGCATTCTACATTTGACCAGAATATATATATATGTAATTTGTGCTTGTCTAAGTTGGTCCTGAAGGTAAAAAGTAGTTAATATGACCTTTTTGTGTTATCACAATCTTAAAGTGGGCTTTAACCCGTCTCTGTTCAGTCGAGAAAATCAAGTTCAGGTTTGACCAAAGTTGCAAGTTTAAACTGGGATCTCATGTAACTACCATCAAACGTAGCATTTTACATCCTTTACTTGTGAGTGCGTTCTTTTACTGGTTCAATGCCTAAAACAGACAGACGTACATTAGCCTTTTTAGGTCATACTTACATGATCTACATGCATTTAATATGCTTCACAATCAACTGAATGATTGAAGGCAATGCACATTTTGCTCCTGATCCACCTCTGGAGGTAGTCATAAATTCATAATCACTATAAACTGTGAGGGTTAACATGAAATCACGGAACCACTGTCATTTAGTACAAAGAATTATAATCCAAAAGGGTCTATTGTCATAACTCAGTTTTGCTATTAGTGATTAACAGCACAACAATTAGGAAATCCCACTGGTTTGTCAACTTGCTACTAGAACGAGGATAACCCTTGTATGTCGAAATGGGGTCCAACCGACCCCACACACATAAAACTTGTATCATTTGCCATAGTCCTCTACGTTTGCCTTAGTCCTCGCATGCACAAGGGTTAAGTCAGGCAAAAATGAATACCCAAAATGCCGCCTCATAAAAATTTGTTTTTACTGCCGTTTTTGCTTCTAATACAGAATAACCAAGTGTTGTCAGTCAGCCCAATGATCAGGCTTTACTATCCAACAACAGGTTTTATTAGAGAAAATAAAGAATTTCTCACTTTCTTACATCAGAGTGGAGTCTCAAACATAAGCATAGGCGTCAAGATTAATAGAAGTAGTAACCTTCTTCCCAGAGGTTTTAATACAAGCTTCCACTGATACTGCGGTTACATAGTGCAAATCAAGTCTTCATGTCTTGATGTCAAGTCTTGTGACATCTTATTAATAAGATCTATATCGATGATCACCAGACCTGGAATGATACTTACGCAAAGTTGCGCAGTACTGTTTGAGCTGCGATGGACCACTTTCCAAGTTTTACTGCAATATTTACATTTACTGACAAATCCATGAATCTTATAACTTATACATGAGGCACATATTTCCATCATGCACAAGTGACAGCAAGGAGGGTGTGTGTGTGTGTGTGTGTGCGTTAATGTTCAGTCTCTTGTCCATCAACAATAATAACTGTGTGCAGAGGAGAAGGAGGAACTGAACCAACAACCGTGTGTGTGTGTGTGTGTGCGTTAATGTTCAGTCTCTTGTCCATCAACAATAATAACTGTGTGCAGAGGAGAAGGAGGAACTGAACCAACAACCAACTGACTAATGAAACATTTCCAATCAACAGCAGAAGTGAATGTATGGCCATGATATCTGCTCAAGTTCACAGAAGCAGCCCATGTTTGATGGTATTTACATAAAAGAGGCTCTTTCAGCTAACACTGGCATTAGGAAAAGAGTGATGAATTCATATGAAGGACGAAGGGTAAGTGACAGAATGAGGACAAGCTGAAGGAGTGAGGCTGCTGTTGACAGTAAAGCCGTTGGACGACGGAGACTTGGCCTCGCCATTGTGGTGCTGTGGCGCAGGCATCGGGGCAAAGCACATATCAAATTACCATCAGCTTAACAACACTTCTCTGAGTGTGTGTGTGTGCGTGTGTGCGTGCGTGTGCGTGTGTGTGTGTGAGTGCGTGTGCAAGCTCACCACATACACAAACACACAGAGAAAACAAAAACAAAAACGTTCATGGACGTCAACATGCATGCGTCCATGAAAAATGACCAGTACCATCAAACAGCGCGAGTCCAGAGGATGTGCATCAGCTCCTCTCTTTCCTCTTTCCTCTCCCAAAGCCCACAGCTCATCAGAGACTCATTGTACTTGTCTGTGTGTGTGCTGCAAAATGAGGTGATCAAGAAGAAAAAAAAAAACAAAAAAAAAACTCCTCTGCTTGTGTTTGAGCACTGAAATCTTTAGGAGCCGAAACCATAAAGCAGGTGCCTACATTTTTTATGTATGCCTCTGATTTTTCTACTATGGAGAATAAATAAATAGAAAACTCACTAACTGTAAGGCTGATTTCTACTTCGCTGCTATACCCTCAGTCTTAGTCCTAAACCCTACAGGTTGTGTCCCAAATCTTCCTGTAGAGAAGGGAAATGGGTATTTAACTCTACTTCTCTGCAGTCTAATTGTGGTGGCTTACAAATGCTTTGGAGGCATTTGACCATCCAAAGTTTTGCATTACACTTGGAGTTATAAGCCTCAGATTCACCTGCTGGGCCACAGACACACTTCTGTGAATGTCTTCCACGGCCTCCCACTCTGTGGGATTCCCATTCTTTCTACTTTAATACAGTAGCACTAACTGCACTTATAGCACAGTTGGAATCCTGTCATTATACCATGCTGGAGTTTTATTTTATACTCATGAGGCTATTGAAGTGTCTAAAACATCTGAATGCATTGGTTTGGAAGCATGACACGTTTTGGTAGTGTAGTGGAAATTTAACACCTCATATCTGTTTACTTTGATGTGAAACGCCACAGTGAACATTTTAATCGATTTCTGTTGCTAACAGAGGCATCAGCATTCTAACAACGACAGATTTGTGATCCCATATTGAATTAAAAGGGGTATCTTTGCACCTTCTTATTTGCTATATGAAATCGTGAAACTATAAACAGATCAATAAAAACTGAGAACGCGTATAAAACGAGTAGCTAAAAACAGATTTCCATTAGTCTCGCTAAGTCTCACCAACAAAGGCTGCAAATACTTTGTTTGCAATGCCATCAAAGCAGAAAATACACATGTAGAAATCTCTTCAAGTGAAAACGAGGAGTTTTTGAATGATGGCAGTCTGACATTAATGGTACAGATAGAGGAGGATTCACACACAGAACACAATAATGAACTGCACAGATTGCAGCCTGTGGTTTTGTGCGCTGTACTGTTGTTAGAAAGTTGGAAAGGTTGCAGTTAATGAACACAGACATACAGCCTCGAGTAGAAAAGCTGAATCCATTAATTTTTGCATACTCTCGCACTTACTCTAGCATGCACATCAAATAGATTTAGACAGATTTAGATTAGAGCCGCAGTGGGGACAGGGTCAGGTCTGATTGATACAGAAAGATTAGATGTGATCCGGCAGAGAATTAAGACCAAGAGTCTGGAGTCTGATCAAAAAAAAATCTATGTTCAATGAATGGCAACAGCTGCGTGAACACGTGTTGTCAGCAGAGACAGTGCCTCGACTTTCTTATCACAGTTGCGTTGCCTTCTTCACCCTTTGGCTCAACACCAAGACAGCGTGGAGCCGAAAAAGACAGACTACTTGTGGAGATATACAGCAAACTCTGAGGACTGATGGCTGCTGCTGCCAATGGAGAGAGAAAAACAAACCAACACATTCTTTACGGGGTCATTTGGATGGACATCCCACTGACCCATGCTCTGCGCTGTCGTTTGTCATTCGGCACAATAAAATAACAGACGACTCTGTACAGAAACATGCACAAAGGAAAAGGGAGAATAATTAGAGGCAAATTATGCTCTGATAAAAAGATCACATTTAGTGAATCAAAGGCTTCGTATCAATTTAAGAGAAACATTTTTGCTACCTCATTAGAGGGATTTAATAACATTGCATTCCTTCAAAAGACAAGATGTCAACAAGTTGCCTTGATGTCCCATTTCTAACAGAAGTAACATGCTTTGGTCACAATATCACTATGCAAAATATCACGTACTCCTGCAGACCAAACCGCATATCAATTCAGAGAAAATCTGCACAACTTTCTCCATTTAATTAATGTAATTTGAATATTGTGGTCATGTTAACTGTGTAGCATCTGTTCAGTGATGGAGAATGCCAAAAGCAGCTCATTACATCTGAAGGGACATTGCTACGATAAGGCTACAAGACCATAGCTGCATAATTTAATGTTTTACAAACAATTTTTAAAATGAAGTCGCTCCTCAGGTTGGGTGTTGAAGTTAGCAACACAACACTTTCAGTACGAAGTGTTGTTTGCTTAATCGCTACATTGAAAAAAAAAAAAAAAGAAATAAAATAATCAGGATGGATTTTAAAGGCTGGAAAGGCCAAACAAATTGTGGAGATTAAAACTGGGAGGTTGAACAGCTCATGTTTGACTTTGGAAGGAGAAATATTTCACTGCTGCAAATCTGTATTAGCCACTGAATTACTTTCTTTCAAACATAATTCGATCTAAGGCTAATATTAGTTATTAAACAAAAACTGACTTTAAACACTGCAAAAAAAGAAAATTGTCTAAAACCAGAAAAGTATCACAAATGATTGACAATTTGATACAACTAAAGAACTTTGCTAATCAGTAGTTTGTCTGAATTTAGGTTTAACGTGGCCCATTGAAGAATTTTGACCAAATCTCGAGCAAAGCATTTGGATCAATTAGCAGTTATGTTTTTTTTTAAGAACTGAATATCAGATGAAGAGAGATTTGATTTGAAACACATATTATTGTACACGCAGAATAAAGAGGATGTGATTTTTGTCTGGGATGGCTGTCACAATTAGACACGTTGTGCATTACAACGTATTCATGACATGGTATTTCAAAAAAAAAAAATCAGTTTTGCCAGACAAGGCACTGCTTTATGCAGCAATTTTGAGACATTTATATCTTCATCTGACAATCTCTCACTTTAATGTCCTCTGAGACTTTACACAGAACTTTATAGTCAAACCTGATTTTAACATATTTCCATAATGTCACATTCATTACCTTTACTTGATTAACTGTAGTAGTCAGCTGTCAAAAAATGTACAGTCATTCAGTAACACAATCAAATGGGTTTTAGTTAACTATGAAACCGTGGCTTGATGTCACCAGAATGTTTCATTAAACTTCAGTTGTAGTTTTTATTTTCTTAATCGGTTTCCAACAAATTGCAGAAAATTGAATTATGTCTATTAACTAGACACATTTTCTCATTGTTTTCAGTGAACTGATACCACAAGAATAGTTGCTGGATTAATAATCTAAAATATATTTGTCTCTAAGAGTTCATTGTTTTTTCTCAAAGAATAAAAAGAGGAAAATGTGAGAAATATAAGAAATGCCACACAGTTATTTGTTTAGTAGCACAGAGGATGATAATTGCACATTGTCAGTGACAGACATAATTTATTCCTGAAAATATTTCATTAACGCAGACAGTCAGGAAATTCCACCAGAAATTAGAAAGTAAGACATTTTCTTCCTAATTGGAAATAATAATAAAAAAAATATATAATCTATCTGTAATAATTCCTGGTCAAAAAAAGCTACTATTAGTTGTTTCGGTTCTGCCAAAACAGTTCAAAAACATTCAAACTGTATTAGTCAGGCATTCTGGCCCATCTGAGCTCCTAACAGGTCTCTGTGTCCTGATTTGTGCAGCTGTTGTTGAACTTTCTCCAGAAAGTCTTTGAAAGACATGATGCTAAGTTCCACTCGGACGGCTGCTTTGTGGTCAGCTACAGATATGGTAGATCATGCAGACTGTGTTGCTCACATTTCCCAGACATGGTGCATGTTGTTTATGATTACAGACATTTGAAATCATCCCTTATCTCAGTCACAGTGGATCAATACGGCCCCCGCTGCTGGGCGCATTTCATTTCTCCCACGGTATAAAACCTTACGCATCCTCTGAAAGATTGCCTGCTCAAACCGATAAGTCAGTACATTGGACTGGCTGTAGTCTCAATGACATTTTCTTTCTATTTGGATAGCTCCACCGGGCAAAATATAAGCCGGTTCTCAGACTGGTAAATCACAAGAAGGGCAGGAATCACTGAGGGTACTTTTGATCACAGATCACTGACATGATAATCAGTTTCTGCATATAGATCAGAGGCAATGGAGGGGAAATTAAAATCTCGCTGGTTTTACAGCATATGCTATTACTGATTACTGTTTAACAAAGCTTGCACATCCTGTTGCAGAAGCCAGGCCACTGAGGTGGGAGAGAGGGAGAGAGAGCGAGGGGAAGAGCGAAGACAGAAACAGCAAAAAGGAAGAGGAGGGATAAGGAGAAATATGGGTCAGACAGAGAAAGACAGTGAGAGCTCAATGTAAATGGGAACGTGTAAACATGTACAGGCTAATCTCATTATCCCCCCTCCATCCTCCTGGGCCTGTGATCAGATGCCCGATTAAAGCAGGAGATGAAAGAAGAGAGGCAGAGGACGGAGATGGAGGTAAGAGGGAGGGAAAGGAAAAATAGGACGCCAGAGGTAGATGATAGTCAAATTGAGAGGAAATAAGTAGCATTTGAGAAACAATGTGCAAGAAAATTCAGTGTATAATACACGTTATCTGAGCAGTTCGTTTATGTGAGCAAAGGCACCGTAATGCACTGAAGAAGCAATGAGTTAAAATAAGCAAAAGCTTAAGCCTGCTGTAGAGATGGCATTACCTGCAGAAGGTAATGCCATCTCTAGATTACAGCTTAATATTTATAATCATAAACAGAAGGTATTGAAATTTATGCATGTAATTATATCATTCTTTAGATTGGAAGTTCAATAGGCTGCGAAATCTATAAGTAAAGTGATGCCAATAAATGAAAACTAAATAAGGCTCATTAATCTCCATTGGCTGAACCCATCTCTCATTTTTTCAGTCTCACATTTCCTGGTTTAGGAGCAAAAGGTTTATACATTTTACTTTTTTCTTAACCCTTCAACGGTGTTCTGCTTACGTGAACCAGGTTCCACGTTCACTAGATGAAAATCATGACAAGAAATTGAGTTTTTAGTTTGAGATTTGCTTGGCTTCGTTTTATGGTACTTCTGCAAGACCATGTCAAGCAACATATTGCTGAAAGCCCTCAATAGATCCATGTGTGCAGATATTAATAAAATTGTGTTCAGGTCAGCTGGACTCGAGGGCAATAAAAGTGTGGGAGTTGTAAGTGAGACCACGGCTTGGCAAAAGCAAACCTAAATGGCTTGCTGTTGTGAGCTATAACTCTGTTTATAAGGATTTGTGTTACACAGATTGAAGATACCTAAAGGAAAAACAAATTTTAATGTATTTATTTGAATTACATGTGGTAGAAGCATAATTGTAAAGTGGAATCAATATGAGTCACCCTTTTCTTTTTTTCTGAATGAGAGAAGAGTGCGACATGTGACTGCTCTTTATGTGCACCTATTAACGTATAGTGAATCATCGTTTGGCCTTTATACATCTTTAAACAAGGATTTTTTATTTTTTTTTTTTTCCCCAGGTTCCCCTGTGCAAAGTGGCTTAAGCTCTGCTGGTTTGAATGGAGAGCTCCTGTGAACCTTACCACAAAATCTACACACTGGGCGAAGGATGATTTTTGACTGCTGGAAGGAGAACCAGCTTCTGACAAGTTTTCTTCCAGTACTGCCTGTTATTTAGCTCCATCCATGTTCCCGTCAACTTCCCCTAGATTTCCTCAACATTCCCACAGCATGATGCTGCCATCGCCATGTTTCACAGTGGAAATGGTGTGTGCTATGATGGGTGGAAATTCCATATTGGCCTCATTTGACCGAAGCACCTTGCTACCGATGTTTACCATGCACTCTTCTGTTGACTAGATACTCATTATGAGTATGTGACTTCCTGATCATTTACACCAGATTATTTGAGAGTTTCAAAGTAAAGAGAACTGAGTACAAATGCTGGCTACACTTTTCTGACTTTCATTTATCAGAGAAATTAAACCACGTATGCTCCCCATTAGAAGCTGAAAAACACAAGAAAAATACATCTCAGAAAAATTGCACCTCCCTCAGGCAGCAGTTTGTTTATACCTATGGTACACATACTTTGCACGCTGCAAAAGAGAGGGAAAGCGTGAACTGGGCTAATGATCGCCGGCTTGAACGGATAGCTCTGCTTCTCTTTCTTTTCTCTCTCTTGAAGACGGCGACAGAGTTGGAGAAGATGCAAGTTGTTTCCTGTTAACGCAGCAGCTGGTAGACAGATACGTTTTAGTTCTGACAGAAAGATGTTTCTTTTTAATAAGCAAGAAGCTGACAGCCAAATTAAACCAAGTTTTACAGGTAGTGCAGTGCCATTTCACACTTGACATATTTCCCGCTGCTGTTAGACCAGACAGCATGAAATAGGTACTAAAGGTGTAGTCATAACACTGCCTGTGGCTGCCTCTAATAGAGGACTGTTAACATGCTGTTACAATAACAGTGGCCACAGGAAATAAAAGCCACAATCCAGGTAATGGAAAAAAAAAATACATATATCTTAAATATTTTTTTTCCTCTGGACTGCTCAACTTTTTTTCATTACGCTTTGAATTTTCTGACTTTTATTCCAAAAAAAAAAAAAAAAATCCTTCATTGCCCAACCCATCTTATCCTTTTCTGTTCTGTCCTGATGATTCCGGTTTCTTGTCTTCACAGTTTTTCGTCACCTCATCTCAAGTCCCCCTCTCTGCTTCCACATCGCGTGTCCCATCCCCCCCTCTGCTCAGTCAGAGCAACAGCAGAGCTCTTCATCAGGCAGATGTCAGGCATCTGTCACAGTCCAGGCCAGTCTTGGCATGATTGATTTTTGGCCCACCTGCGTCTCTCGTAATGACCAACTGTCAGTTGTTTTACTGCCCACCCTCTCTATATTCTGCGGCTGCAGCATCTAGCAGTTAAATCTCTTAGCTCAGGCCTACAGCGCATTATTCCGCTTGTCTTCCAATAAAATTTATGTGGGTATAATGCAGAACCTTCCAGTCTCCCCTGTAATCTCTGCCGAGATTACCTTTGTGTATGGATGTTTCAGGGCAGCAAATAATTTTAAACAAGTGCACATTTCTTTTGTAATAAAGTTGTTCAAGGATTGGGGTCTACATGGAAAAAGATGCTGATATCTCAGTTTTTGAGGAGATTTTAAACCAGCTGAGAATCTGCAGCCTCAAAATGAAAAGACATGAAAGTACTGACATGATATGTTTCCTGAGTGGTAAGATTAGTTCATTTTCAGCTGAAAGATTTGTGCTTTTTATCGATTATGAAAAGGTAAAGTCAGAGCTTATCCCAAAACAACTAATAAACAGATGGAGACAGAATGCTTCATTGCACAAACATAAAGCATATTGACTGCAGCCACAGAAGGACCAACAAAAGATGATAAAGTTGTTGGGTTCATTAAGTCGTAGATCGAGATCATTTTTAATATTTATTTTCTAGTATTTTGTGTTGATGTCTTCTTGTATGCTCAAAAAAACAAAACAAAAAAAACAAAAAACAAATGTGACACACATGCTTTATTTATCTTTCATGACAGGTTTTTAATAGAGATGCATTGAGAAATCGACTGGCGATTTGATACGGCTGATCAGCCAGAATCCGTCGCAAATGTCGAAGTCCAATATGTATCCAATCAGTAAATGTACAATTAGTCTGCAAAAAAAGAGACTCAAATTAAATTGTTTTCTATATATAGACACTATATAAAACTATATAAAACACTAAGCCACTTAGCCACGAGATAAAAGGCTACTTAAAAAGAAAAAATATTTTTAAACACATCAAGATGTCGAAAGCAATAATTACAGCAGATAGTGAGGAGAGTCACAAAGTTGCTGTCTGTTGCCAATTCAGGTTTTAAACCAAACCTTGCTGTATATCAATGGAACATATTTAAATCTAAAATGTTGGAAACCACTTGGAAATCTCAGACTTGAATTTAGGATTTACATTCTCTAGGGAACACACACACACACACACACACACTTCCATGCTTACTGTGTAACTTTGTTTTAAAGCATAAGCATTTTATCAGTCAGGGACTGCTGTGTCACAAACAAGGTATACCTCTGATCCTATTATAAATAACTACTGACAGCTCCTAGCCAGATATATGCATATATATTCTTCTCCATTCATAATAGTTCTTAAAGGTAAATCAGAATCACCTAAGATTGTTACATCATATGAACATCTTACAAAAACTGGAAAAGAGATGTAGACACGCATCTCTAGCTTAAATTTTATTATTCCTTGAAATGGCATCCTTTCCATTTCCAAGTTTTTCTTTCTAATTTGCTGCATCTGGAGCCTAAAGGGACATGTTTTTTTTTTTCTCTCAGTGAAAACATAAAAATAGATAATAAAAAAAAAACATTAAATATTAATGTTTTCTGTCTTCCATTGTTGTTGAACTATTATGGCATCCAAGCTGTTCTCTGTTTGCTACCCCCCAAAGACAACAGTAATGCTTCTGGGCTGTCTATGTGGGTAAAGATACAATGATTATGGGATGAAACATATCTGGGTTAAGACTTTTCTATGGTGCATGCGAGTTCTTGTCATCATATAAGTACTTCACAATTGCACAATGAGCTGTGATTTGTTTTGCTTCTTTCAGTCTTACTTATGTTCAGTTATCCTATAAAAACACTAAAGCCCTCAAAAGCAATAAGAAAACTTCACTTGTTTCTGTGTATGATCCTCAAAATTTACAAGGATGTATAGGTTTACAAATATTAGTATCAGAGTACGTTAAAGTTATAAGAAATAGAGCGACGACGTTAATTTAGGGCTAACATGAGCTGCAACAGGGTGATCACGTTAATGCCTGTTTTGCAATGAATTGTGGCCTTTGTTCTACTTCCATTTCTAGTAACTTGAGAATCAGTCCATGTCAGCTTGATACGGGGTTATGTTCCAGGTGGAAGAAGGAATTTTTAAAAGAAAGCTTACTTACAAACAATTTCAAGCTTGAAACCACACGAGCACATTCATCCTGACATGACTGGACACTAAAAGCGGAGCCTTAAGGGAGAAAGTTTGATGGATTTTTTTTTTTTAATTTATTTTCAGGGCATACAATGTTCTTTACCTGAACTCAGTCCTTTGCCTGAGTCCAAGACATCCGATGATATACCCATGCCAAGAACATGTCCAAAACCTCCTTCATGTCCCTCAGCGGCCGTCAGACTGAGTAAGAGGAGCTTCAAACTGGAGGCAGAGTGAATGAAGAGGCACGGCGTCTCCCTCAGCTGCGCTCACCTGGATGTCAAGCCTCTTTGATGAGATGCTGCTGTTCTGAGGCAAGATACAACTTTACATTTGAAGAAGGGGCAAGACTCCATTGTCTATTGCTGTTTGTGTCTTGCAGCCTTTACTCCAATCTTTGTCTTTCCCCCTTCATTCTCCTTCTCCTGCCCTGTTTTCATTCTATCTGCCTGACGTGGGCTAGAGGCTGTCCAAGGAGAGCCGAGATGCAGCAGAAGCCATCTTTGAAACAGAGATCTGGCAGCAAACCTTTCATTTATAGTGCTGCACCTGGCCAACGAAGGCTGCAGGGTAGATCTGCTGTCAGGAGGCATTTCACCAGAGATTGGACAAAAAAAAAAGTAGAGAAAGGAAATAAAAATGCAAAGAGCGAGAAAGCGAAAGGAGGGAAAAATAGTTTCTTCAGTATTAATAACCTATTTATACTTTCACTGAGCCCTTATAGGGAGACGTAAACAACGATAAATAAGAGACATCAGAGGAAAAAGAAGCAGAAAAGCAAAAAGTGGAGCAGAATGATCAAAGGACACATGTCTCAAAGTAGAATGAGGACTCTTGGAAAGTCTCCAAGGCAAAAAACAAAAACACAAAAACAGAAACGTGTTGAGAAATTGGCTGATTAATTATCAGTTTAATAAAAGTATAATCCATACAGCATCAGTGAGCCACCAGGTAGAATAAGCAACAACACTCATCAGTGTGAA
>NW_006799974.1:2618521-2620334 GCF_000485575.1 Poecilia formosa
TATATATATAGCTATGTATGTGTATATAGGTAAGGTTCCACTTTCTCTAAAACATAGATAAAGTATAAACTACTTTTGCTACACAAGGAAACCGTGATAGTATGAATTTTAACAATCACATTTTAACAAGGTTAATAAATCAAAACTCAGAAAAAGTCTGAGTTAGAGCGCTGCATCCCTTTTCAGACGCTGCGTGACTTTTGGTGGGTAGAATATGACGCAGTTTTTGCCAGTATGACACAAGGAAACAGGTTTTTCTACCACTAAACCAACGAGGTCTGTGCGTTCTTCATGGTACCGTGACAGAGGATAAACATTTAAATACAGAGTACACAGAAGAGGGCATGACAAAAGCACAGGAAGAGAAAAGCCCAGACTATGATCCACCTTTTGGCTAGAGACTTAAATAGTAAAAAGTTGCAGTAAAAACAATGCGCTGGCCCTCAGCGTCTGTATAGAAACTAATGGCCTTATTTAATGAAGTGTCTTGTTATGTTAAGTGTTGCTGCTGACTGACAAGTTTTCAACATTCCAAGCCCACTTACACTTTTCTGAAAGACATTTAGTCACACATTGTGCGCAGCACAACCCGTAATCAACAGTATTCCTCTCTGCACTGTCACAAAGTATAGGACCTCATTATAGCAATTTCTGTTCATTCAGAATCTTGATTTTGTTTTTTTAAACCCCGATATTACAATTGTTATCTCAGCATGGTAGCAGTTGACCTCTTACATCTGCTGCAGATTAAAGCTTTTGTGATGGGTAAAATATTAGAGGTGAACGAGTCTATTAAAGTGACTCGAGTCGTGCGTGACAATAAGACAGACATTGTGAGTATGCATTTGGAAATTCATGACTTTTAAAATCTCTCCACTGCCCCTTTTTTTTAAAAATTGACACGTTTTCTCTCGTAAAGAACATAATAACTCAAAAGTGCCCCATTGACAGCTGCTGTCTATAGCCGTGAAGGACTGTTAGCTTGATAAATGGATTGTCCCAGAGCTGTCTACCTGGTCCTGTACGGGGCATTCAGGCAGCAACGCTGCCAGGCAGGTCTGTCCTTAGCTCTAAATGCCACGTCTGGGAACTCAGACGAGGATTATTACGGAGTCAGACCGTTTAAGGCTGACAAAATGCTGTTTACTTTAGGCACAGCTCGCATTTTCCACTGGCTACTTCAAATTGGAGAAAATGGGAACTTGTTTGCGCAGCGAGCGGGTTTTTCAACTGAAACGTTTTCTACAGAAGCCACCTGTAGAAAATGAGTGCTCAGAGATGAGCACTGATTACTAATTGCCAAGTCTGGGATCAGCTGATTCCAACTAGAGCTGTTTTATGAAAAAAAAAAAATAACAATAATCATGATTACGGGGGTTAATATTAAAAACACAATTACCCATTGAAACAGGCACTTAAATAACAGATTTTTACATTTCAGTGTATTCCATTCATATTTTGCATTTGTAGAAATTATGTCCACTTAAAGGATCATATATGTACGTCAAAATATGTCTTTGATATCATGATGTATATATGATATAGATTTTTTTACCACTCAAAGCTACATAACATTTATTTTACTAATTTTAAAAAAGTTATTTGAAAACACATCAGCAGACTTCTGTATTTCTAAAACATTTCAATTTTTTTTCTAAAATTTTTGTCTAAACATTTTCTAAAATCTACCAGTTAGTCATTTAAAGATGGTTAAGTGTGATCTAATCTAATTTGTTTAACTGTTACAGTAATTATCTAAAAAGATAAGAATATTGTAAAAAAAAAACTCTCTCTCTCTCTCTCTCTCTCTCTC